>NW_025776981.1:0-112892 GCF_021130785.1 Homalodisca vitripennis
TCTCGGCTCAATGACCCGCCCGACGGTTCCTGCCGCCACGGAGAGCTTCCCTGGACACGAGGAGGCCACCCTGACCCTGCCAGAGTCAACTGCAGCGACAGCGGCGATGTTCCAGGCGACATCGCCAAAAAAAGGCCTTCTTAAAGGCCACTTCAGCCAATCGGCGGATTCCGGCACACTGCGGCCCGCCTGATGACTCCAACTACCTCAGGAGCCTCCCCTGGACTTCAGGAGACAGTCCAGACCCCTCCAATGGCCGCTGCCCTGCCTTCTACGGACTTTCCAGTAAAAAGGTAATCATAGCCTTCAACAAGGCAACCACCCACCTGGGACAGGAGAACAGGGCCCAGGTGTAGTCCGGAATACCCCGGAGACCAGCCATGGTGCGGTCAAAAACGGCCAGGGAGCCCTGAGCCGGTCGGACGTCTGCTCCGCAAACTCAATGCGGAAGAGGCAGGCGACGACCGACTCAGCCCTTCCCTCCAAGTGCCGTAGAACGGCGGGCGATGAGATGGAGGTTGTGAGAGAGCCTCGCATCCCGCCCGTTGTTCTTGACGTCCCGAAGGGGTGGGCCAGTCATGCCGTCACCCTGAGGCAGCTACTGAGTGGCGACCTGGAGGCGGTGTGTGTACAGCCAGAACTCTTCGTCTAAAGACGTCGACGGTGGCCCACTTCCGGTCGCTCCAGCCATACCTCCAGGGCGAGGGGATATTGTTTCACACCTTCTCGCTCGCCAGCGAGAGGCTGCTGAAGGTTGTCGTCAAGGGTCTGCCTTCCACTCTGACGCCTGATGAAGTCATGGCGGAGATCCACGAGGAGGGATTCAACATCGCGGATGCCAAGTTGCTGAAATCCAGGAGGGGCCAGCCAACCAGCCTCTGGCAGATCTCCCTACGTAACAGCGAGGGACGGAGACCCGCCTCCGAAATCTACGGTATTAAGAGCCTGTTCTACTGCAGACTGGAGGTGAGGAAATTCACCAGGTCCGACGGCCCAATCCAGTGCCACAGGTGCCAGGAGTTCGGCCACGGCTCCAACCACTGCCACCGGGAGCTCCGCTGCGTGCGCTGCGGTGATGCCCACCCTTCCAGCCTCTGCCCGAAGGAGGCGTCTGTACCAGCGAAGTGCTGCAACTGCGGCGAGGCACACTCTGCCAACTACAGGGGATGTGCCAAATTCAAAAGCGGAGCGACAGCACTCTTACGCGGCTGCAGCCAAGGCTGGGAAGCCAACGCCTGCCCCGGCGAAGACGCAGCCGCCAAAGGCACGAGGATGCCCTCCCCACCGCCTCCAATCGCCGACCCTGACCTCCTCCACTGACAGCCAGGACGAGGATGACGGTTTTGAGACCGTCAGTCGCCGCCGCCACCGACTACCACGGAACCCCAAAAACCGTGGAGGCCGCTCACCGGCGAAGGCCAAGGAGTCGGAGCCCCTCCCACCACCAGCTGCCCGTCAACCTGAGAGGCCCAAGGAGCCGACCCCAGCCTCCGAGCGCAGACCCAGGCCGACTCCTCGACTACGGCTGGAAATGCCGAAGCCTGCTCAGCCCTCCACTGCTCAGGCTGCCACTGCCACCCCCGCCCCTGCCCCGCAAACCCACCCGGGAAACACCCATGGCCACACCGCCCGCTGCCCACCTGCACCAAGATCTCAAGGCAGGACTCGCAGAGATTCTCTCCCAGCTGACAGCCATGGTCCACATGATGGGCCGACTCATGGAGCTCCTGGGCACCTCCCTCCATGGGTAAGCTCCGGATCGTCAGCTGGAACGCCAACGAGCTAGCGGGCCAAGAAGCTGGAGCTCAGCCAGCTTCTAACTGACATGGATGTGGACGTCGCCCTGATCCAGGAGACCCACTTCAGACAACCAGACCGCTTCGGTATCCCAAACTTCCAGGTGTACCGCACTGACAGGCTGCAGCAGAACATTCGACCCAGCGGAGGCACAGCAGTCCTGGTACATCGCCGACTGCCTCACCGCCTGCTGCCCGCTGCTCCCCACGCCGGGGATCGAGGTTACTCGAGTAGCCATTCCCTTCTACGGAGCCGAACTCGAGATAGCCTCGATCTACAACCCACCTCAGAAGATGCTGCAGCCACAACACCTGGACACCCTGCTGCGACCTGGCGTTCCTGCACTTGTGGCAGGAGACATGAACGCCAAGCACCAGGACTGGGGATGCCGAGTCACCAACGCCGTCGGAAGTGGCCTCAAACGGTTCCTGGAGGGGCGCCAACACATACAACTACTAGCTCCTGAGGATCCTACCCACTACCACCACGACACTCAACATGAACCTGACATCCTTGACGTTGGTCTAGCTGGATCACTTCAAATGGACTTCGAGGTTTTTGCCGTGTCCGACCTCTCGTCGGACCACGTGCCAGTGATATTTGACCTGCCAGACGACGGAGCGCCGGCCTACCCCCCGGCGCCTCCCACCAAGGTCAACTGGCACAAGTACGGCAACTACCTCGCCGACAGACCCCGGCCTCCACCAACCCCTGCCGAATCACCAGACCAGCTAGACCAACAAGTACTAGCACTGAAGACTACTCTCCAGGAAGCAGTGACCATCTCCTCGTCCCCTCTCTCACGGAAGGAACTTCATCCGCCACTTCCTGAGCATCTGAGAGAGGAGATAGATTGGAACGAGTATTCAGACTTCAAAAAAAGGCTGTCAGAATCATACAAAAGTTGAGTTTCAGAGAGTCGTGTAGGGAATCTTTTAGGGAGCTTGGATTTATGACTTTGCCCTGCCTCTACATTTTTGAGGTGATTACGTACTGCAGATCAAGGTGTACTCTGATTCGTGGCAGGGACTTTCACCAATATGAAACAAGAGGCAGGGACAACTATCGAACTCAGCATCACAGACTGGCGCTGTCGCAACATCTACCTCAAGAAGTTGGTGTCAAACTGATCAATAGGCTCCCTGAAAGTATAAAGAATTCCAACAATCAAAATCAATTTAAAACTCGTCTAAGACGCCTACTGGTGTCTAGAGCGTTTTACTCTGTCGATGAATTCATGATGAGCCGCTGGGATTTATGAGAGCATAGGATCTGAGGTCAGTGAGAATGTGTTTGAGAGAATGTATGAAGATGTAAGTTTGACTGTGTGTGTGAATGTATAAGGGGTTGCTTATAACTATAATTATAAGGGGTTTCTTGACGATTGCGATGCAATGTTGAATTGTAAAGAAAATGCAATAAAAGATGATTTGATTTGATTTGATTTGAGATAAGACTTCGTCGCAGGCTGCATCGGGAGTTCCAGCGGACACGATGTCCCCACGCCAAGCGAGAATTCAACGGCCAGGCCAGGAGGTGCTCTCGTCTCCTGGCAGAACATCGAGCGGCCGCGTGGGAAGACTTCGTGGAGCTCCAAGCTGACGGTGGTGTCGGCGGCATCTGGAAGGTCTCCCAAGGCTCTCCGGGGGGAGAAGAAGACAATAAGACCACTCCAAGGTCAACGAGGCATTGTCTACTCCCCCGGCGACAAAGCCGAGGCCTTCGCCGACACCATGGAAGTTCAGTTCTCCCCGCACCCAGACGTCTACGACCTGGACACCTGCGAGATGGTTGACAACTTCCTGGATGACTACACACCAGACGAAGACGACCCACTGCCCCCCGTGACAACACTTGAGGTACGAGAGCATCTTCGTCGCCTCCGCCCGAAGAAGGCTCCTGGCCCGGACTCCTTGGGAACTCCTGCACTCCAGAAACTGCCGGCTTGGGTGATCGTCACAATCACCTGCATCCTGAACTCCTGCCTTCGACTGGCGCACTTCCCGACCACCTGGAAGGATGCAAAGGTGATCATGATTCCCAAGCCTGGCAAGGATCCGCTCCTACCAGAGAACCACAGGCCGATTTCACTGCTGCCTGTGCTCTCCAAGATTCTCGAGCGGATCATACTGGCGAGATTTCCTGAGGACTTCTTCTTCAGCTCTATCAGGACCGAACAATTTGGATTTAGGAGAGGACATTCCACCACTCTTCAACTCCGCAGAGTGCTCAACCTCCTCACCAGTACGGCGGAGAAGAAGCACCACTCCACTTCGGTCCTGATAGATGTCAGCAAGGCCTTCGACAGAGTGTGGCACGAGGGGCTACTCTACAAACTTACTGACTCCCCGCTGCCCGGCAGACTGTACAGGCTGATCCGCAGCTACCTCCAGCATCGGACTTTCTCCGTCAGCGTTGCCAACTCCAAGTCAACTTCACGACCGGTCTCCTCCGGTGTGCCACAGGGATCAGTGCTCGGCCCGATCCTGTACCTGTGGTACACAAACGACTTTCCGGTAGCTCCGAGAGTCCAGTTGTCGCTCTACGCCGATGACGCCCTCCTCACGGCCACCTCCATCAACCTGAGGATGGCTGGTGTCTATATGCAGCGGCAGCTGAGTCTACTGGAGCCCTGGCTGAGGAGATGGAGAATAAAAGTCAACGCTGACAAGTGTGAGGCCATCAACTTCACGAGAAGTCCGAGGCAAGCGGACGGCCGACATCTGTCCCTCAACGGGGACAACATCCCTTGGAGGACAACTGTAAAGTACCTGGGGGTACTCCTGGACAGAAGACTCACACTGACTCCCCACGTCACTAGAGTGGTGCACCCTAGCGAGGAAGGGCTTCGCCAGCATCGGCCCCCTGCTCTACTCCAAGAAGCTTCCCATCAAGACAAAGGTCCTGCTCTACACGGCCCTGGTGCGACCGGTGATTACCTACGCGGCTCCTGCGTGGTATCATCTAACCTGCAAGACTGCCAGAAAATAGCTGCTCGCAGTCCAGAGCAGCTGTCTTCGGAGAGCCACCGAGTCGCCATGGTTCATCAGGAACACCGTGGTCAGAGCATCGTCTAACATCCCTACGATCAGGACCTTTGTGGATGGCCTGACTTCATCCTTCGAAGAAGCTGCAGAGTCCTCGCCCTGGGAGCACATTCGACTACTACAGGCCCAGGAGGTCCCCCGTCTACGTCCTCCAATGGACGACTAAAACACTACTTCACTTCACTTACTACTACTTACTATAATGACTGGTAGCACTAGCTACTAGGGCACTGACCCGCAACTTACATAAGGCAAGTGCCTAATCGGCAGACGCCTTAACAGAAGTGGGGGATCCATCCCCCCCACAGTCACAATCAGCCAGCCAGCCAGCGAAAATTAGTATTTTTGAACCATAAAACCGAATTTTAAATAAAAAATATTGGTGTTTATCAGAAAGGTACGCTATACAGGTTGAGTTAGACCACCCTTATGCGATGTATAGCATCTCAACCGATAAACCTACCGTTTTAAAAGAAAGTCCCATAGTTCGACCCCAAAGGATTCGGGAAAATTGTTTTTTACCCAAATATGCCCCAAAAGGCACATTTAGAGGAAAGGGTTAGAAGTAATTTTTTAATGATTATCAAATTTAAAGCATCGTCGTTTTGTACTGCTGCCGACCAAAAGGTCAACAGTACCCCCTTTCTTAATAAAATGGAGCCTATTAGAGTTGATCAGATGCTGTAGTATAGTGAAAATGGTTTTATAAGCTGTAGGCCTTAGTGGAGTTTACGTAAAATGCTGTATTCTCTAAATTATCATTATGTTATTCGGCTAACTATTTCGTTAGCAATGTCAGTTTTTAATCATCCAAAAAGAGTCATTTACCGTAGATTTCGCACTTGGAAATTTTGGAATTTCTTACCTTTTTTTATTTAACAATCCGTGGAGTAATTTGTCGGCTCAACGGCAGAGGATGGCGAAGTGACCTTTTGGAACACAGCTCACAAAGTCTTTATTATTGCTCATTTCGTGAGGTCGAGCCACGTGTACGTGTCCCTGGTCTGGCGAGGCAAGGTCACGGGGCAAGGTCATCGGCTGTGGGACGCTGGTGATGAATGGTGGCTGTGCCGGTCTTCCTAAAGAGGAAACTAGAGGCCAAGTCTCGGTGGCCATCAGGACACAATTAAACCTTGATCTCTAAAAGGCTTGATTTTCATTTGCTTTGGAAGGCACATGCTTAAACAGGGATAGCTCTTAGTTCTTTCGATTGTTAAAATATCCAATTAATTGTTAAATGATGTTTTCACAGAAATATAGTATATCAGGAACTGTACAAAGAAAGTTGTAGGAAATGCAGGTATCTAAAACCAATATTGTTTTTATTCATATACTAGCAGTTAAGGGGAGGCGGTACCCCAGAAAAATATTTTTTTTCACATTTTTTTTTTATTTTTTTAAAATGTTAAGCGGCTTTTTTCTGCACACAATGATATATAATACATGTATATTTGAAAATTGTAAACCTACAGAAAAAAAGTTTTTAAAATATGCTTACATCATGTTTCAGGAAGAAATTTGTGACAGCGCTTGCGTTTATTCACACATGTACTATTATACATATGACCTTTTATTTTTTGTGTGCTATAATTTGCTTTTGTTGTGTTGGCAGGGCCTGAACTAACTTCTATTTCATCAGCTTTGAGTTCTGCTTCTGACTTTATACTGTTTGTTTATTGTTTTGCTTAGTGTTTTTGGTGCTTTGTGAAGTGATATAGTGAGTGTTAGTTAGTAATTTATATTTATTATTGCTAACAAGATTGTTTATGTATAAATATGCCTCGTGTTAAAAGTAGTTATGCTAAACCCCGTAAAGGAGTTGGTGGTAGGAAAAGAAAACCAGCCAGTCCTAACCCTAATGAGATGTCAAAAGATGAGTCTACCCCTAGGCCTGAAATGTCAACACAATCTCAGTCAAGCTCTTCAAAGAAAATAAACATAGATAAGTATGAGATGTTTAATTGTGATGAAAACTATGACAATGAAATTATTAACATGCAAATCCTGACCTTCTTCGAAAATGTTTACACGGTAAGACGCAGAATGTCAATGAAAGCATCAATAATGTCATCTGGTCTAGAGTGCCAAAAAAAGATTTTGTGACATTGAACACACTTGAGTTTGGTGCTTATGATGTGCTATTTCTACTTTTTAATGATGGCAACATAGCAAAATGCAAAATGCTTAGAGCAGTAGGCATTGAACCTTGCAAGAGGACAATTGACGCAATGAAAAGTTTTGACTACGAGCGAGTGCGACGAGCAAATTGTGCGATAAGTGACTTTCAAAGACAAGCAAGGAGACAAACCAGGAATTTAAAAAGAAGGATTGAGGAGGATTTTGAAGAGGAGCCTGCATATGATCCAGGAATGCACTAATGCTACGGTAAATAAATTGCATGTTTTTTTTCTATAATTTTGTTATTGTTTACTCTATTTGTGGCTGGGTATAAGTTCTATTTCATAATTTTCTCTGTTATTTCTCTTATAAATGTATTCTAAACTCAAAAATGTTTGAAATAATATAGCCTAATTAATTTTTTTTTGTATTATCTTTCACTCACTTCCGTTATGACTATAGGCCTAACCCGCATCGCGTTACTTTTGATATACAAATTTTCCAATATAGATAATTCTAAATATTAAAAGCATATATAGCCTATTCTATTAATATAAAGATCACATTTAATTATAAAAACCAATTACATATCATATATAGGTAAAAATATTATATAACATAGCTAAATAGGTCATTATATTCGTTTTTTTTGCGATTTCCCGCAAATTTACTTTTTTACAGTTTTTGCACACAAAGGTACACGTTTCTCAGAAACTACTTGGACAATCAACTTGAAACTTTTTACACACATTTATATAGGTATTTTGGCACCTACTGAGTTTTTTTTGAGATGCCTCCTATTATAATTAGGTACCTAAAAAAAATATTCTAAATTCCAAGTTTGATATTTCAATATGGGTTTGAAAAAAAAATCATAAAAAATTTATTTTTTAAGATACAAGCACCAAAAAAAACTCAGTAGTTGCTTAAATACCTATATATGTTGTATAAAAAAATTTAGGTTGATTGGTCCATTAGTTTCTGAGATAATGGTACCCTATGTTAACATTACAAAGATAGGGGTACCGCCTCCCCTTAAGCGTGGCAGTTTAGAATGCCGATGTAAAATTTAGAACGATCGGTTGAATAGTTTACGCGTGAAATCAATACAAACAAACAAAGACACCCTCGCGTTTTATAATATTAATAGATGTTACCCGCACCTTTGCCTGCAATTTTTAAATTTAAAGTCTGTAGTATACTTAGTCAAAGCACTTATGATGTAATATAATGGTCACCTATAATCTATATATATAAATGCGAATGTTTGTTTGTATGTTCCGTTATAACTCTGGAACCAATGCACGAAACATCGTGATATTTTGGACAGTGATTCTACACGTTCCTGGAAGTAACATAGGCATACTTTTAGAGAGGTGGCTGTTTCTTTAATTAATTTTTTTAATTATAAATTGTTGTTAATGTTGGATTGTTTTATATTGGATCCGACAGACTGCGCTACGACACCTAATACAAAGCGAACTGATACTTAACAGCTGTTAATACTTTCAGCTGAAGTTCATCAAAGAGGCAGAAACATTAATTTTTTTACATTTAAAATTTAGAAAATTTTTATTGTAAAGTCCTTGATCAGTAGTGTAATGCAGGTTGCATAGAAGACGTCATTGCCTAATTTTAAATTCAGATTGCACCAATGATCAATAAAATATCTAATGCAATGAAAATACTATTAAACGCTATTATAAAAACAACCTCATTGTACAAATCCGTGAATGTTTGCACATAAGGTAATCGAATTTGTTTACCTCGAAGGTAAATGAAAAGAGCCGAAGAAGACACCTTATGATCGAAATTTGGTTTCTTTGATACTTTTTCTTGAAGGCACACTCATAAATAATTCTGGAAATATCTTAGACAGAAAATTAATTTTAACAGACCGAATTCGATTGATTCTTTATAACCTAATTAGTTTACCGAGATTCATCCATATACATTAGTAGATAGTAATATGGGGTTCCTGGCGCACTTTCGGAGCCGACCGAAAAGCAATGTAAAATACTGTTCAATGTACCATAAAGGAAGCTGAGAAATAACACAGCAAATCTCAATGAAAAATTAACCGAATCTACAGTCGTTCGTCTCCAAAAGCGATCGGTACATTACTATCTACTAGTGAGGAATGAAAAATTAACCGAATCTGAGCTTCTACTTTCTTAAGCTGTGCTTTGTAAAATGTTGTCAAATCTGCTACGAATAAAGGATTTATCTTAATAAAATTTAATCAATTTAAAACATTTTTACTAAAAACATACTTTAATAAAAAACTTTTCTACTAAATAAACAACATGAACTCACCAAGCTCTCTTCAGTTTCTAGCATTTCAAAAACTTACAAAGAAAGACAATTTTAACGAGTTCAACGAATTACCAAAACATTTTAAAGAACAGTTGATACTTTCCTTAAATGATACAGAATTCAAAGAACTTGTAAAGTCTTTTGCAGAAAAAACGTCTAATGGAGTGTTTTACTATCGGCAAAAAACTAAAAAAGTAAGGGATTACATATTTAATATAATTACGAAAGATATTGAAAAGAAAGTAAAAAATAAACAAACAGAGAGTTTTCATCGTTTTTTATGACATTTTTCCCATATTATACGTTCTTTCAAGATAATCAAGACTTAATTGATGAATTTCTTAGGAATTTTTGTGAGTATCAAGATTTATCAACACAATTCATTAAAGAGCATTATAGAATTTTTCTTATAGAATATAGCCACATTTTGTGTGAAACAAAAGGTATTACTGTAGATAATATTCCATGTGATTCCTATGAAGAAAGACACCAACTATGGTTATCAAAACAGTACTATGACGTGGGGAGGGACTGCAAGTTTTAGAGTTAAGACTTTATTCTACAAAGTTAATTGTTATAATTTCTTTATCTTTAATAGTCTTCTTTCCAGTAACAATCAAGTGTAATTTTTCATTTTTGTTTAATTCTTTAATCTTTTTCTCATCCAAAACAGTCAAAAATCTGTTCGGCAAGTGTACTTTACAATCTTCCAACTCGGCAATTATTGTAAACCCGAATTTATCTTTCATTTTCTCCAAATTCAAGATTCTATGTTTCTTCCTTTCTTCCAATTCATTTAACTTCTTATACTCTTTAAACTTACATTCTCCAATATCATTTAACTCCTTCAAGAACTCCATTTAAATAGAAAAAATTCAAAGTCAAAAAGTGCAAAACCATTTCTCGGTCGACCTTTTCTCCTCCCTCTGTCTCTTTCTCTCTCCCTCTCTTTTTATGCCTATGACACGATCACTTCTGCCGTTTATAGGCTAGGATCTATATTCAGGCTAGAGAGAGAGAGAAGAGCGAGATACGGATAGAGAAATGGTTCCGGAATACGATCTGAATACTTCTGAACTTGGTGTTTCTCCGCTATGGCCACTCGCATTGAAACAGTTCAGAAGTAAACTTCCTAACCGACCAAACCGAATTCGCGGACATATATACTCAGCAACACAATACAACAGCCCATCGAGAAGTAAAAATTTAAGAAATTAATTTAAAATATAATTTGAAAATTACAAGTAACAAAATGTACGCATATTTAAAATAGGTAAAATTATCTAACATTTTGAAAAAGAAAATGTTATAATAGTAAACGGGAACACAATTTTTATTCTTAAAAGCAAATCTGCATTACCGACATTTTAGTTCCGAAAGATTGCGCTGTGTGTATCAATGACAGTCGAGGTGTGCTACTACAGACCGACCATCGCGATAATCGCTTCGCCTGCGTCATATCCGTAGTGATATCACGCCGTGAGAGGCGCAATCGTTGGTTTACAAGCACCATTTAGTTAAATAAATTTTTCTATATAAATGGAGCGCGAAAAAATATCATGTCCGTTCTGCAAAATAGAAATTTTAAGAAAAAACTATGATCGCCATTATAATTCTAAAAGTCATGAAAAAAACAAGCAAATTTACAATAATGAACTAAATTATTTAAGACAGTGGGCTAGAGAAAATAAAATTGCCGATCACGAAAACATGTTTAATATTGAGAAATTACGTGAATTAAAGAGAAATTTCAAAGTTGAAAAGAAAAATCTCGACCTATTTAATGATGAAAAACTTCATTCAATAGCTGAAAAGTTGGCTATCGGTACTAACGATAAAACCAAGTCTGAAATGATCGAAGAAATTGATAAAACTCTTAAAGTAAAATCCGAAAATATCATTGATGTAGAAGTTTTATCCTCAATACACGGTCTTTTCAAGCAATACATTTTAACAAACTTAAACGATAATTCCATGTCAATTTACAAATATCTTTCAAATAGGTAAGAAAGGAGGGTTACTATACTACTTTTCAACTACTTTAAAAGAAATCACATTTTTTGCAAAAATTATTGAGAAAACTCTTAAATATAGCACATTTCCCCTGAAAACTTTGTGTTTTTTGTTTAAAATTTTAGGCAAAAGATTTCAACTACTTTTACTTTCTAGACATTTTTAAATAAATTTAGAGCTTTTTAAGTAAATATTTTAGAAAAAACAAAAATCCTAATTAAAAATTTTTGCTATTTAAATGGAAGTTGAAAATAAAATCTGCACTACTGGAAAATATTCTTTAACAGAACTTTTAGGAAATAAAATTAAACCAACTAACGAAAGATTTGGACTATGGCTTTTAAACGAAAATTTACATAACGATAATCTAATAACAAATATTGGAGATATAAACTACGTAGAAAATGAAGAAAGAAAGGGTAAATTTAAAAGAATTACAGAACCCTTTTGCGATAATATTATGATTGTTAAAATAACAGATTCTACAGATTTAGAAGGACAATTGTTAAAAAAAAGATGCTTGCGGATCATTTAATAGTTATTTAAGAAGCAAATTTTCGAGATTTCCATTAGCAAAACATGGTGTAAAAGCGAAATTGCCACAATTTTTAGATTCTAATACAATAACAATAAAAGGAGTTAAACAAATTATACATAAAGATTTAAAAACCATAACAAATAAATATAAAAAACCAGTTGCAATACCTTATAAAATTGAGTTAGCAGATGTAAAATTATTAACACTCTTGGAAGAATTACCAGAAATACTAGAACAATTAGCTATAGAACACTATTATTTGCTAGACTTAGACATAACACAAGATTTTGCTGGTATCTGTAATAAACAAGAAATGACCGATTATTTAATAGAAAACTATAATTTTTGTAAACAAGGAGAAATTAAAAATAACTCTAAAATTATTGTAGATAACGACAAAACTGTTGGAAAAGATTGTTTAACTTGGTTAAGTTCTAATTCTAGAGTAAAAATATATAATAAATTTATCTGTCAAATAACGAGTCCAGGAATTAATAAACAATTAGGTAACCATATAGTAAATTTTGCAAATTGTCCCGACAAAAGATTAAAAGAAACATTCTCTTGTGAGTTAGCAAAAAATAATGGAATTACGAGATTAGAAGCAACTATTTACAATTATGTAAACGAAAATGTCCAAACTGATAAAGAATTTGATCCGCTAGATGATTGTATAAGCTTATTAAAACAAAGTAGAAGATATTTTAAGAATGCTCCATTTTATTCTGTATCTTTATCGAAAATGTGGACAAAATTAACGAAGACATTAAAAAACAGTTGCTGTATAGTTTTTAACGATATTTTACAATATGTTTATTGGGGAAATAAAAATACGAAAAAATTAACAGGATTACAGATCAAATTACCAACAGATAAAGAAGAAAGAAGCAAGTTGATTACATACGTAATAT
This sequence comes from Homalodisca vitripennis, assembly GCF_021130785.1. Taxonomy (NCBI): domain Eukaryota; kingdom Metazoa; phylum Arthropoda; class Insecta; order Hemiptera; family Cicadellidae; genus Homalodisca; species Homalodisca vitripennis. The sequence continues at coordinate 12,741 of NW_025776981.1, forward strand.
CTGCATTTAGCCTTAATCTTTTACCAGTTAACTTAATCTATGTAAAAGAAGACAAAGATGACAAAAATTTGGTAAAGATTAAACATAAATGCTATTTAAAAGAAGGCAAAACATACTTTTCTAAGTCTAATACATTATTTTCGACGATTCCAAAAGAGATCGATTTAGAAGAATTAGGACTAATAAACACCAAAAAATGTTGTTCCACACATCTGTCGAAAGAGATTTAATATTACAAACAAATTATTTCCAAATACATTTAAGAAAATTGATCCAATAAATTCTATATTTTTAAAAAGTATTAAAAAAAGAGAACAAGAATTGGAGGAAATAAATATGGAAACTAGGAAAAGAAACTATCTAGAAAACTTAAAGGAAGAACAGGAAAAATATAAAGATAGTTTGGAAAAAGATAAACAAATTAGAGAAATCGAAAACGAATTAGTTGATCAATTTTCGAAACAATGGAAGGATTTAAGTACTAAAGGACACTATAAAATCTCTGCATTTGTAGTTAATAGAAAGACTAGATTTAGCTATGTTGGAGTTTTAGCAGAAAAAGACGGTAAAAAAGCTGTATATTTTGTTAAAGGACTTTTTAAAAATAAGTTTATCGAATTGTACAACAACAAGGAAAATTTAAAGGAAGAAGGATTTATTTTAATTCCATACAACGATCTAAATATAATTTACTATCCAATCGATAAACCAATTATGGAGATAAAGACAGACGGTTTAACTTCTTTTAATGGCAATACTTTTCCTAAAATTATAACACTAAACGCTTTAGATCTTTTTACAAATAAGGAAGATATTATTTACAAAGAAGAAGATAGAAATCAAGTACAAAATCTAAGAATGAATAACATTCTTGGAACCATAAAAGTAAAGGATTGTAAAAGATTAGAAGATTTACAAGAAGGATTAGAATTAAAAATAACTGCTTTATCTACAATAGTTTATAGAAAAACTGAAAGATATATCTTAAAATTCGAAAATGTAGAAGATTGTTATATTTCTAATTATTGGTTAGAAAAAGAAATAAAAGATAGAAAAATTGATCTAAATTACAAGTTAAAAATAAAGTTAGACAAGATCAAAACAACTCCTAATAAAAATAAAGAAAGATTCGTATTTATTGGATAAATGTATTAAAATTAAAAAAAATGTTAAAAAGAATAGAAAGACGTGTTTAGAATTTTAAATGTTGTCTTAATCCACTACCATACTTAGAACTTCTAAATCTGTATTTATAGAGTCTTCCTCCAGAAATATTTTGTAAATCGTTAGAATCTTTTACATTAGATACAGAAGACGAAGATAAAATATTAGAGATTATTAAAAAAAGTTGTTAACAGCACAATTGATGTAGATTCTAACGATTTACAAAATATTTCTGGAGGAAGACTCTATAAATACAGATTTAGAAGTTCTAAGTATGGTAGTGGATTAAGACAACATTTAAAATTCTAAACACGTCTTTCTATTCTTTTTAACATTTTTTTTAATTTTAATACATTTATCCAATAAATACGAATCTTTCTTTATTTTTATTAGGAGTTGTTTTGATCTTGTCTAACTTTATTTTTAACTTGTAATTTAGATCAATTTTTCTATCTTTTATTTCTTTTTCTAACCAATAATTAGAAATATAACAATCTTCTACATTTTCGAATTTTAAGATATATCTTTCAGTTTTTCTATAAACTATTGTAGATAAAGCAGTTATTTTTAATTCTAATACTTCTTGTAAATCTTCTAATCTTTTACAATCCTTTACTTTTATGGTTCCAAGAATGTTATTCATTCTTAGATTTTGTACTTGATTTCTATCTTCTTCTTTGTAAATAATATCTTCCTTATTTGTAAAAAGATCTAAAGCGTTTAGTGTTATAATTTTAGGAAAAGTATTGCCATTAAAAGAAGTTAAACCGTCTGTCTTTATCTCCATAATTGGTTTATCGATTGGATAGTAAATTATATTTAGATCGTTGTATGGAATTAAAATAAATCCTTCTTCCTTTAAATTTTCCTTGTTGTTGTACAATTCGATAAACTTATTTTTAAAAAGTCCTTTAACAAAATATACAGCTTTTTTACCGTCTTTTTCTGCTAAAACTCCAACATAGCTAAATCTAGTCTTTCTATTAACTACAAATGCAGAGATTTTATAGTGTCCTTTAGTACTTAAATCCTTCCATTGTTTCGAAAATTGATCAACTAATTCGTTTTCGATTTCTCTAATTTGTTTATCTTTTTCCAAACTATCTTTATATTTTTCCTGTTCTTCCTTTAAGTTTTCTAGATAGTTTCTTTTCCTAGTTTCCATATTTATTTCCTCCAATTCTTGTTCTCTTTTTTTAATACTTTTTAAAAATATAGAATTTATTGGATCAATTTTCTTAAATGTATTTGGAAATAATTTGTTTGTAATATTAAATCTCTTTCGACAGATGTGTGGAACAACATTTTTGGTGTTTATTAGTCCTAATTCTTCTAAATCGATCTCTTTTGGAATCGTCGAAAATAATGTATTAGACTTAGAAAAGTATGTTTTGCCTTCTTTTAAATAGCATTTATGTTTAATCTTTACCAAATTTTTGTCATCTTTGTCTTCTTTTACATAGATTAAGTTAACTGGTAAAAGATTAAGGCTAAATGCAGATATTACGTATGTAATCAACTTGCTTCTTTCTTCTTTATCTGTTGGTAATTTGATCTGTAATCCTGTTAATTTTTTCGTATTTTTATTTCCCCAATAAACATATTGTAAAATATCGTTAAAAACTATACAGCAACTGTTTTTTAATGTCTTCGTTAATTTTGTCCACATTTTCGATAAAGATACAGAATAAAATGGAGCATTCTTAAAATATCTTCTACTTTGTTTTAATAAGCTTATACAATCATCTAGCGGATCAAATTCTTTATCAGTTTGGACATTTTCGTTTACATAATTGTAAATAGTTGCTTCTAATCTCGTAATTCCATTATTTTTTGCTAACTCACAAGAGAATGTTTCTTTTAATCTTTTGTCGGGACAATTTGCAAAATTTACTATATGGTTACCTAATTGTTTATTAATTCCTGGACTCGTTATTTGACAGATAAATTTATTATATATTTTTACTCTAGAATTAGAACTTAACCAAGTTAAACAATCTTTTCCAACAGTTTTGTCGTTATCTACAATAATTTTAGAGTTATTTTTAATTTCTCCTTGTTTACAAAAATTATAGTTTTCTATTAAATAATCGGTCATTTCTTGTTTATTACAGATACCAGCAAAATCTTGTGTTATGTCTAAGTCTAGCAAATAATAGTGTTCTATAGCTAATTGTTCTAGTATTTCTGGTAATTCTTCCAAGAGTGTTAATAATTTTACATCTGCTAACTCAATTTTATAAGGTATTGCAACTGGTTTTTTATATTTATTTGTTATGGTTTTTAAATCTTTATGTATAATTTGTTTAACTCCTTTTATTGTTATTGTATTAGAATCTAAAAATTGTGGCAATTTCGCTTTTACACCATGTTTTGCTAATGGAAATCTCGAAAATTTGCTTCTTAAATAACTATTAAATGATCCGCAAGCATCTTTTTTAACAATTGTCCTTCTAAATCTGTAGAATCTGTTATTTTAACAATCATAATATTATCGCAAAAGGGTTCTGTAATTCTTTTAAATTTCCCCATTCTTTCTTCATTTTCTACGTAGTTTATATCTCCAATATTTGTTATTAGATTATCGTTATGTAAATTTTCGTTTAAAAGCCATAGTCCAAATCTTTCGTTAGTTGGTTTAATTTTATTTCCTAAAAGTTCTGTTAAAGAATATTTTCCAGTAGTGCAGATTTTATTTTCAACTTCCATTTAAATAGCAAAAATTTTTAATTAGGATTTTTGTTTTTTTCTAAAATATTTACTTAAAAAGCTCTAAATTTATTTAAAAATGTCTAGAAAGTAAAAGTAGTTGAAATCTTTTGCCTAAAATTTTAAACAAAAAACACAAAGTTTTCAGGGGAAATGTGCTATATTTAAGAGTTTTCTCAATAATTTTTGCAAAAAATGTGATTTCTTTTAAAGTAGTTGAAAAGTAGTATAGTAACCCTCCTTTCTTACCTATTTGAAAGATATTTGTAAATTGACATGGAATTATCGTTTAAGTTTGTTAAAATGTATTGCTTGAAAAGACCGTGTATTGAGGATAAAACTTCTACATCAATGATATTTTTCGGATTTTACTTTAAGAGTTTTATCAATTTCTTCGATCATTTCAGACTTGGTTTTATCGTTAGTACCGATAGCCAACTTTTCAGCTATTGAATGAAGTTTTTCATCATTAAATAGGTCGAGATTTTTCTTTTCAACTTTGAAATTCACGTAATTTCTCAATATTAAACATGTTTTCGTGATCGGCAATTTTATTTTCTCTAGCCCACTGTCTTAAATAATTTAGTTCATTATTGTAAATTTGCTTGTTTTTTTCATGACTTTTAGAATTATAATGGCGATCATAGTTTTTTTCTTAAAATTTCTATTTTGCAGAACGGACATGATATTTTTTCGCGCTCCATTTATATAGAAAAATTTATTTAACTAAATGGTGCTTGTAAACCAACGATTGCGCCTCTCACGGCGTGATATCACTACGGATATGACGCAGGCGAAGCGATTATCGCGATGGTCGGTCTGTAGTAGCACACCTCGACTGTCATTGATACACACAGCGCAATCTTTCGGAACTAAAATGTCGGTAATGCAGATTTGCTTTTAAGAATAAAAATTGTGTTCCCGTTTACTATTATAACATTTTCTTTTTCAAAATGTTAGATAATTTTACCTATTTTAAATATGCGTACATTTTGTTACTTGTAATTTTCAAATTATATTTTAAATTAATTTCTTAAATTTTTACTTCTCGATGGGCTGTTGTATTGTGTTGCTGAGTATATATGTCCGCGAATTCGGTTTGGTCGGTTAGGAAGTTTACTTCTGAACTGTTTCAATGCGAGTGGCCATAGCGGAGAAACACCAAGTTCAGAAGTATTCAGATCGTATTCCGGAACCATTTCTCTATCCGTATCTCGCTCTTCTCTCTCTCTCTAGCCTGAATATAGATCCTAGCCTATAAACGGCAGAAGTGATCGTGTCATAGGCATAAAAAGAGAGGGAGAGAGAAAGAGACAGAGGGAGGAGAAAAGGTCGACCGAGAAATGGTTTTGCACTTTTTGACTTTGAATTTTTTCTATTTAAATGGAGTTTCTTGAAGGAGTTAAATGATATTGGAGAATGTAAGTTTAAAGAGTATAAAGAAGTTAAATGAATTGGAAGAAAGGAAGAAACATAGAATCTTGAATTTGGAGAAAATGAAAGATAAATTCGGGTTTACAATAATTGCCGAGTTGGAAGATTGTAAAGTACACTTGCCGAACAGATTTTTGACTGTTTTGGATGAGAAAAAGATTAAAGAATTAAACAAAAATGAAAAATTACACTTGATTGTTACTGGAAAGAAGACTATTAAAGATAAAGAAATTATAACAATTAACTTTGTAGAATAAAGTCTTAACTCTAAAACTTGCAGTCCCTCCCCACGTCATAGTACTGTTTTGATAACCATAGTTGGTGTCTTTCTTCATAGGAATCACATGGAATATTATCTACAGTAATACCTTTTGTTTCACACAAAATGTGGCTATATTCTATAAGAAAAATTCTATAATGCTCTTTAATGAATTGTGTTGATAAATCTTGATACTCACAAAAATTCCTAAGAAATTCATCAATTAAGTCTTGATTATCTTGAAAGAACGTATAATATGGGAAAAATGTCATAAAAAACGATGAAAACTCTCTGTTTGTTTATTTTTTACTTTCTTTTCAATATCTTTCGTAATTATATTAAATATGTAATCCCTTACTTTTTTAGTTTTTTGCCGATAGTAAAACACTCCATTAGACGTTTTTTCTGCAAAAGACTTTACAAGTTCTTTGAATTCTGTATCATTTAAGGAAAGTATCAACTGTTCTTTAAAATGTTTTGGTAATTCGTTGAACTCGTTAAAATTGTCTTTCTTTGTAAGTTTTTGAAATGCTAGAAACTGAAGAGAGCTTGGTGAGTTCATGTTGTTTATTTAGTAGAAAAGTTTTTTATTAAAGTATGTTTTTAGTAAAAATGTTTTAAATTGATTAAATTTTATTAAGATAAATCCTTTATTCGTAGCAGATTTGACAACATTTTACAAAGCACAGCTTTAAGAAAGTAGAAGCTCAGATTCGGTTAATTTTTCATTCCACAGAGTAGATAGTAATGTACCGATCGCTTTTGGAGACGAACGACTGTAGATTCGGTTAATTTTTCATTGAGATTTGCTGTGTTATTTCTCAGCTTCCTTTATGGTACATTGAACAGTATTTTACATTGCTTTTCGGTCGGCTCCGAAAGTGCGCCAGGAACCCCATATTACTATCTACTTACATTCATCCATATATGTTCTGAATAACTTATCAACACCTAGCAAAAACCACGAAAGATAGAGGCAGGAATGTGGTACATACCTTCATAATGTGCCCAAGAGTTTCACGAAGGAACGACTATCAATTATCTCAGCAATGTTTAGAATTTGATAGAAAAAGAATAAGTGAATATAATGTACTGTTTTCAAAGGGAAATTGCGTGCGAAGCCGCGGGCAACTGCTAGTATGATATAAACGTAATTAAGCATACGATCAGGTACGTATTATTCTACAGTTCATAGTTAGACGATCATAAGTTAAGAACAACTCTAATATTACGTTTTGCGAGTATAGGAGCATTTCTAGTTAAAATTAATTATATATCCGACGTCAAAGCTGAGTTTTCCTTTTTCTCCCGGTTAAAATTATGTATAAATAAGTCTCAAAAACCTACTTTGGATTTAATAAATAACCAATTAGTTCCAGCTTATGTGATTTACTTAAGGTTTAATATACTTATTTATTTTATTTATTTATTTATCACAACGGTACAAAAAAAATTTTACAAATATTACAAGTAGATCTGAATGAAACCAACAATAGATAATAAAAATACAAACAAAACAAAAAACAAACAAAACAATATCAAGGTATTTTAACAGATAGGAATTAATTGTAAAACAGAATACGTAGCTCATACACCACGCATCACTTCCAGCCTCTCAGGAAACCAATAGCATCCATCCTGAAAGAAGAATTCCTGAAGAAATTTACGGAGGAGAAGCCGCTTTGCCAGTCCTCAGGAGTCTGGATATGCCGTGGTTTTGAGTATAATTAGTTGGCTGGAAACTAAATTACCAGCGACATAGTTCAGTTTGCCTTGTTGTTCTGAAGAAAGTAATATATTTACCTACTTAGGACTAAAAAGCCTACCTCGGTCAAAAATGTCTACTTCCGGGTGTTTAAATTCACTTCTTGTGTAAGTATGTTTACGGTGCCAAATTTGAGTTTGCTTTATTGACTCAATCAAGTATATATAAAGCAGGATATATGGGTGTGTGTCGATTTAGCAACCCTACTTCTGTCAAAAAGTGTTGACTTCCCTGAGATATTTCGAGTGCCATAGTGGAATACACCCCGTTGTACTGATAAATAGAATATATGTAAAGACTAAGAATTGAGAAGCCATGTCTGTCTACTTGCGTCTCTTGCAATCTTCTTTCGGTCAAAGATGTATCCAGTGCCATATTCGAGTTTGCATTTTTGTCACGATGTAAAAAAAACACATACACACTTTTGCCTACGGTCAAAAGTATCTAGTCCTGGAGGAAATCCTTAGGAAATTTATTTCACAGATTCAGTAATCATTTATTGTCTTGTTTTTCGGACTGTAGTGAAGTCAGCCAGTCTGGAGTGTCTAAACATTCTTGTACATAAACATTCATAGTTATTATAAAACATAAATATATTTCTTAAAATAATGGTGAAATTTAAACATATGATTGCGCCGAACAAATCATCATTGATACAAACAGATGGTTATATTTAACAAGATCTTTCTATTAATAGTTTGTAACCTTAGAGCTGATGGATTTTTGCTATTTTAGAGACCAGTGGGGAATAGCCCGGTAGGATTTTCAAAATAATGATACGTATGTATTCGTCCCAGTGACCCTAAGAATGTCAACACAAATTTTCAATACAATCGGTTAGATAGTTTATGCGTGAAATCTAAACAAACAAGTAAAGGCACTTTCGCATTTATAATTTTTTAGGACTATAGTTAGGATTTCCTATTAATGGAAACATCATAATTAGAATATAGTAACAAGACAAACTATAAACTGATAACAAGATGGATATTATAACCAGTAACAAGATAAATATAAATCAATATAAACAAATTACAGAACGATGGTTAACAAATAGTTAGATAATAAATCCCCATCAAACCTTAATTGGCTATGTATAAAAAGGAACAAATTTCAGTTGTGACATAAGTGATTATCGATGTATTGAATATAATACAGGTCAAGTAATAGAACATGGAAGTAATACATTATAAAAGAGAGGCCATATTGATTGAATCTCACTTCACTAAACATTGCACAAACTTGAGATTGGTTTTTGAATGAGACTAGAGATACGCCAAAGAAGTCGAACTCAGAAAACACGACTTTTCTCTCTCTCCAACTTTCTACAGACCGCTATTATAGCTGCATAACCGCTCATAAATAGATTTGGATACAGGGATTTATGTATTAAGTTCTGGTACACAAATAAAAACTCAGCCCCTTCGACCATTATACCTCTCAAGTCACAATAGTTTAATTTTTGTTCAAGTAATAGTGTATTACTTCAATGGAATATGAATTCAAGAGCCAATCATTACTAATTAATACAAGGCATGAACCTTCCTCCGTTGCCAAGCTACAACAATTCTCCAGCGTTGCTGAAAGGGAGTTAGCCCTCCTCTCTTCCATACTCAGATTCAGATCCAGACGCTGCAGCAGCAGCGGATACGGAAATACTATTGACAAAAATAGTGGAAACTTTCTCCTCTGGAGGTACTTGCTGTAGATCATTCTTCGCTCTCACTCTCATCGGTTCTCTCGGCTGTTGTGTGTTGTGGTGTTACCGTGGTGTGTGATGGCTGTGGTGCTCCGTGGTGCTTCTGTGGTGTTCTCGCCTCACTGGCTGGCCTGGTCCTGTGGTGCACCCCTCTGCCCAGTGAGTACCAACCACGGTCCAGATTTAAATTTAACTGTTCCGTTCAAGTTCGGGAAATGTTACACTCGGTATTTCCGTAAGTAACATTGACAGAAGATGGTTAGTGCCTTTGGCCTTGGAGGAATCTAAACAGCTGTTGTAACGTTTCTTCGGACATTCAATATTAAAAATAAATCGGAAAAATACATCATTCTATGAAGATCCTTCGGAAAGAGCTTTAATTTTGAAGGTGATGCAAGCCATTCTGTGGTTGTAATATGTATTTTAAATTTTAAAGTCGTATCCCAGTAATATAACTTCCTTGAACACCACACGTTTTTGATTATTTCACCCGGAATTAGAAACATTCCGAAAAGTAGAAACATTTTGTAATCGAACCCATATAAAAACAACTGAATTTAAATATATAAACTTTTAACAGTAGGACCTGTGTTTGAGTTTCAGTTTCATGGGATGTCATGGTTTTGGATGATTTATCAGTTAAGAAAATTATATTTATGTATGAAATGCCATTAAAGAGTTACATGTTTTTAATAAACATGTTTTAAACAAATTTTTTACATTTAAATAAAAATTATACTTTTTCTGTGGACCCTATTACAAGGTGCTCCTAAGAATTTGGATACAACACTTGAAATTATAAAAGAATTTTAAATTTTTTTGTCTTAAGAAAATGTATCTCTTAGAACATAAAAAATGCTACTGGCAATATTAAAAAATTAATTAAATTGAAAACCAATTACTTTACCGTAAGTGTTTAGTGCTAAAACAGATTGTTTCGCTTTTGCGTGGGATTTTAGAACTACTTCGTATCCACTTTCTTAATTTAGTGTTCTCGTTTTAAATTTTGTAATAAATATCAACTATGCAGTCAAAATACCTTAACACCGGATTCGTTTTCTTTGTCTGGAGCTTACTTACTAAATATAAAACTGTTAATTATTTAGTGAATGAACTGATAATTCAACAAATATTACTCTTCAGTAGATACTTAAAAGTGGAGTAGGATTTCAAAGAAATACTAATTTGACATACATAATGAAGAGAATTTAAATACACAAATAGCTGAGTTATAAGTATATTTTAAAAATTAGATGAGAATATTTTTCTTCAGCAATGCATTACCACTAATTTAATTTTTAACGTAGGCTACTTATCGTAAAAAAGTCTAGATCTTTAAAAGGCATGCATAATCCCGCATCTGAATGAATAAATGAATTTGAACATCTTTCTTCGTCATTTAAATCTTAAGAAACGCTAACCGGTTGCCGGTTGAGCATTTAACTTTACCAATGATTAAAAATTAAAACTGTGTTATAAAGAAGCTCGCCTAAAATCCACAAATGTTTGACTTCAGAAACTTAGAATTTAATGCATCAATGTTATTTATTGATAAAAATACGATTTTCTGTTACTACCAATGGTTTATAATTTATATTTAGTAAACTATTTTGAGGGAAATTTCGTTCTCGTCTATTGTAAGTATTATCATAGAGAAAGACATTTCTTCCGTGGCACCACTACCTTTGATTATAACTAGTAGTAATATTATTTATAACTAATAAATGTAACAATCAGTAGTTGTGCATTTATTGTATTACAAAAATAGCAAAAAGAAAAGAGTTTATAATTTCTAGTTGTAATGAGACAAAGAAGTTTTAGTGAATGTTGCTACAGCGCGGTGACGTTAACCTTTTCATTAGCCTTGGGTGGTGGGGGATAACCTTGAATGACCTCAGACAAAGCGGTGACCTGTGATTTGCAGATCTTGGAGGTGCTTCCTCCCGCATGATTCTGCCAACGAAATGCAACATTACGTCTCTGACTTGACTATTTTTGAACTGCCGTTATAACATCAGACTTAAAATATGTACGGGATATATAAAACTGAAATGTTTGACAATATCGGTAAAAAATTTTGCTAGAAATGGCTTATTTATTCGTTCCATCTTGTTGGCCGACGGTTATATAACTATCACTTACACGTTTGACGGTTCGATTTAAAGGTTTGTATAAAATAATTATTTTGGATTAATACATTGATTCTTATTCTTTTACTTCTTTTATTACCAGTACAAACCTAGTGTTGGCTGAAGACCAATTTTATTTTTGGATGAAGAATGTCATTACTTTTACGAAATTCTGGGCTGACAGCTTCTACTCGTATATATTTGGCTCCTAGACTATAAAATAAATACAAATAAATCTTGTGGTTTTGTCTATATAAGAACTTCCATTGCGCAAGAAAAATATTGACACTGTTATTAAAAGAACTCAGCTGATATGTCTCCCACGGCAGTCTACATTTAAATTACTTATATCCAAGGAAACAATAATAGAAAAGTTCGGGAAATTTCAATATTTTGAACTGTTCAGTAGTATATTTAAAAGTCAATCTAATCGCAGCACCTCAGAGAACCACCGAATAAGGAACACGATATGAGGCTCAGAGAGAGGACCAGGACCAAGACCTACAGTGAGTTATTTTTATTGTCCATAAATCATAATTTCTGCTCTCACTATCTCATGCCCTACAAAATACGCAGTTTACATCTTGGTTTTATCTACAATTTATCACAGCATAAATGACTAGACCGATATTATTGGGTATAAATAAATAATAAAGATACACATATATTACGAAAATATTAACGTGATTAAAATTAAACAGATATTTATGTTTGTTAATCTTTTAAATACTTTATATCTCGCATATTGATGATTACTATACAAAATAAATCCCACTGGTATATTCTCAGTTATATTTGCGCTTTGGATTGTTTTTAATTCTCCATGTACCTAAAGCGAGCATATAGAATAATCTTAATATTTTCCAAGATATTGAACGGCCTTATAAATTTTAAATCTGATGTACACAGTTGATAGAAACATAGAAATGTTTAAGAAAACCATTTCCTTAACTGTATCTCACAGCTATTTTCCCGGTATTCGGTAGTAGCATAAATACTAAGAGTGAGCAAAGTAGTGTATAATAACTGACAAACTCTAAGGAAGCCCATCTAAATAATGGTTAACTGCTTAAATGTAATAATTTGTATACTTGTAAACAGTTTATGAAACAAAAGTGGTTCAACCCATTTGTTTGACACTTTTATATAGTACTCGATACAGCAATTGCAAAATATAAGTATTACAGTTGTCAATGCCGTACTGGAATACATTGAAATTTAAAAAATGCTTAAAACATTCCGCTTAAACTACATTATAAGTTCCATTTCATGAAAAGAATTTTGTATTATATAGCAACATTAATGCAATTTATCAATATTAATTATGGCATATTAATACAAAACGTGGAAATCTATTAGGTACATGCTGAAAAAAGAACTACTAGAATGTGGCTAGGCGACATCTTCTACAATATCTTCTACAGTAGTAGTTAATGTCTCAGCTTATCAACTCCAGAGTACGAGTAACAATAATCTTCACCTAGTATGAAGAAGTCCATTCGTTCAGAAATAAAACTACTTCGGTAGTATTTAAATTTAAATTATAAGATAACCCATAATTCAATGCAGAAGTTTTCTCTTTGTTTAGTTTTTAAATATTTTTTTTATTTCAGGAATTATAACTGTTTAGATACAATGGTATTTACTTGAATTTTTAGGTAAAAAATTTACAATGGATGAAACTAATATATTTATCCTATAATCTGTTACGTTTTCATTAATCTGAAGGGTACTAAAATGTTTCTTTCACAATCCTTCAATCGATAAAAATAACCTTCAAACAAAGAAAATGTTTCTGTGCTATATACTATTGTTTCTAAGAACAACTAAAATGAATGTATTGCATACGTATGCTACGGCAATTTTAAATCAATCTGAGAGTGAGAACAGTTTTAATCAGGTCTATTTAGTGAACCTAACAATAAGTTGTGTTCGTATTTACTTGTTTTTTCCAAGAAACTTCTGTTTAGTTACTACGAATGTATGTACTGATTCATATACTTGGAATAATAAAAACGATTTGGTCTTAAATTTTTTATATGCCTTCATTAGAAATTTTAAGATGTCTATAATGCAGTAATCTATGTAAATATTGAACTACATCTGTAAATATAGATTTTATAATAGACAATCTACTTTTGGTGTTTTTTTCTTTTTCCAGCTACTCCTACACCTCTTTATTATCTACATTAGTCCTACTTACGTTATCCTAGTATCTTTATCCAAGCTTCTTCTCATGAGTCTCGGAGGCTAGTTTAGTTCAATAAATTATCAAGCAAAAATACCTCCACCTCACGTGGTCTGGATAAATCTCTCTAAATGTAGTCTATTGAATGGTAAGGTACTTCTGAAAATCAGGTTTTTTCAAAGTCGTAAATTAATTATAACGGTCAGGAATAGACGTGTTTTATTAAAATAGGCCTGTCAGGAAAACTGATGTATGCCTGTAAAATTTTTAACGGGGCACTCGGGCAAATTATAATTTGCGGCTAAAATGTAAACAATTTGGGCCAGAAGTGTTTCTAAACCAGAAATCTTAGGTTTGTATACGCGAATAAAAATCCCATACACGTATATGCTACTAGCATGTAACATTAAAAATTCGCTAACCTATAGTTGTTAACAATTTGGCAATGTTACTTGCATAAAAGGGAAAATTATAAATATGTAGTAGCACATGAGGTAGCTTATACATTTTTAGAATAGTCATATAACCCCATAACATCCGTATAAACGTAAAAATATGTTTTAGATTACTCTATTCTAAATTTTAAGTTGTGTGTTCTTTGAAAATTAAACCTGAATGATATAGGCGGTACCAAAACCCAATATGATTCAGAACTTTAATTTACTCCCTCTGAATAAAATTGGGAACAATCCAGTCCTAATATTTTATATAATATTATTATTTATAAATTCGTAAAGTATGATTATAAAACGTTTTTGGGGGACATTTGAATAAGATTTTTAGATGTAGATGTATAGTAACGTCATATCAAACGTGTCTGTAGCTTGCATTTTGAAGTAAGCATGATATAAAATATATGTTTATTGATATATTTGTACCGATAAAAATTAAGGCTATTAGCTCAGCCGGGATTTTTGTTGTATTTTAGTAATATGCATAACGTATGAAATGGAGTGTCTGCAAAAGTCAAGATAAAAAGAAAATAGGGAATACAGCTGAAATATACCCCATAGTATAATAATATGTACGAATTATTTATATCTATAGAAACAACAAGATGCAAGATTTGTTCAGTATTTAGCTTAGTTTATTACTACAATTTTTCTATTTCGAGCACGTCTGGGAAAATCCACCAGGTTACATTATGGCCAGGACCAGGAACAGAACTTACAAATAAATATGTTTAAACATTTTTTAGAAATCGCAGCTTCTGCTATTCGAACTCTATATAAAAAAGTGTATACATCCAAGTTTTAGCAACAGACACCGGAACAGTTAAAATTAATGAATAAACTAGTACTATGTAAACAAAAGTGTTGTATGCTCTTTATAATCCGCTATGCACCCAAAGAATACAGAGAGAATAGTTTTGTAATTTAACGTACACAAGAAAGAAGACAGTGTGGAGTCCAAGTCCAAGTCGCTGTGACTGTGGAGGGGTGGATCCCCCACATCTTTCAAGGCCTCTGCCGGTTAGGCTTTTGCCTTGTGTCTCGAGGGTCAAAGCCCTAGTAGCTTTCGCTACCTGTCAGTGGGGTGAAGTGTCGTGGTGCAGTCGAAGTTGTAGTTGATGTCATCAGTCATCCATGGGAATACGTAGTTGGGGGACCTCCTGGGCGCGAAGCTCACGGATGTGATCCCACGGTGAGGACTCTGCAGCTTCATTAAGGCTCGATGTCAGGCCTTCTACGAAGCTCCTGATGGTAGGGACGTTGGACGAAGCCCTGACTACGATGTTCCTCACGAACCAGGGCGACCCAGTGGCCCGCCGGAGAGACACGCTCTGGACAGCGAGCAACTGCCTCCTTGCGGTCTTGCAGGTGAGGTGGTACCATGGTGGGGCCGCATATGTGAGCACTGGTCGTATCAGAGCCGTGTAGAGCAGGACCTTCGTTCTGGTCGGTAACTTCGTGGAGTTGAGCAGGTGGCCGATGCTGCAGAAGCCCTTCTTCGCTTGACCACAGATCCTCTTGACGTGGGGTGTGAAGGTCAGCTTGGAGTCCAGGAGTACCCCCAGGTACTTGACTGAAGTCTTCTACGGTATGTCGTCGCCGTTGAGTGACAGGTGACGGCCGTCCGCTTATCTCCTTGTCCTTGTGAAATTTATGGCTTCACATTTGTCAACGTTAACCTTGATCCTCCACTTGGTCAACCAGGGCTCCAGTAGGTGCAGCTTCCGCTGGATGTAGAACCCAGCCATCCTCAGGTTGGCAGAAGTGGCCGTGAGAAGCGCATCGTCGTTTGTGTACCACAGGTACAGGATCGGGCCGAAGACTGATCCCTGTGGCACACCAGATGTCACTAGGCGGGTCGTGGAGGTGGATCGGGCAACGCTGACGGAGAAGGTCCGGAGGTGGAGATAGCTACGGAGCAGCCGGAAAATCCTGCCAGGCAATGGAGACGATGACAGCTTGAAGAGCAGTCCCTCGTGCCACACCTTGTCGAAGGCTTTGCTCACGTCTATCAGGACCGAAGTGGAGTGGTGCTTCCTTCCTACAGCTCCGGTGATGTTGTTCAGGACTCTGCGAAGCTGAAGGGTGGTAGAGTAGCCGGTGCGGAAGCCGAATTGTTCTGTCCTGATAGACGTGAAGAACTCCTCAGGGAATCTCGCCAAGACGATCTTCTCCAGAATCTTGGAGAGCACAGGCAGGAGGGAGATCGGCCTGTGGTTCTCCGGGAAGAGAGGTTCCTTGCCGGTCTTGGGTATCATGATCACCTTGGCATCCTTTCAGGTGGTCGGGAAGTAAGCCAGGCGTAGGCATGAGTTGAAGATGCAGGTGATCGTGACGATCACCCAAGCCGGCAGGTTCTTCAATGCTGGAGCTCCTAAGGAGTCCGGGCCAGGGGCCTTCTTCGGGCGAAGGCGGCGAATGTGGTCTTGCACTTAAAGTGTAGTCACAGTGGGCAGTAGGTCGTCTTCGTCAGGTTGGTATTCCTCCAGGAAGTTTTCAATCATTTCGCACGTGTCCTCGTCGTAGACATCCGCGTGAGGGGAGAATTGGTCTTCCATCATGTCGGCGAAGGCCTCTGCTCGATCTTCAGGGGAGTAGACGATACCACGGTGTCCATGAAGTGGTCGGGTCTTCTTCTCCCCTCGAAGTGCCCTGGAGATTTTCCAGATGCCGCCGACACCACCGTCAGCTTGATGTTCCACAAAGCCATCCCACGCAGCCGCTCTGTGTTCAGCCAAGAGATGAGAGCACTTCCTGGCCTGGCGGTTGAAGGACTGCTTGGCGTGGGGACATCGGGACTGCTGATACTCCCTTCGCAGTCTGCGACGAAGGCGAATCTCCTCTCCCAACTCCTCGGGTAGAGGTGGAGTGATGTCAGTCCGGGAGAGAGGAGATGACGAGGCCGTCATAGCTTCTTGGAGGATGGAAGTCAAGTCGTGTACTTGTCGGTCTAGCTGGTCCGGTGACTCGGCAGGAGTAGGTGGTGGCCGATGTCTGTCAGCGAGGTGGTTTGCAAAGTGGTGCCAGTTGATCTTGGTGGGACCAGTATGAGGATATGATGGCGCTCTGTCGTCTGTGAGGTCGAAGACAACTGGCACGTGGTCTGACGAGAGATCAGACACTGCAAACACCTCGATGTGTCCGTCCAGCGAGCCAGCTAGGACACATCTTTTAGGCACCTGCTGAAGAACGATTACCATAACATGCCCAGCAAAATATTCAACTATCTTGGTAGGTATGTAATTACTGTCTCAGCTACTTCAAGTGATGTGTCAGAGTTTGAGTTGTTCTGACTTGGACGCGCTATCTCCTAACAATAATCTTAATATGTACGAGAACTAGATATAAAAGAATATTTCATTATTCTGAGTCAATTTTGTCTCTCCTAAGTCTGATTATAACTTATTAGTGATGTATTTATATACTAATTACAGTTTTATACTTATAATAACTTTTGATTTAACTTAAAAATTATATTTTATTTTTGAATAGTTAACTTTAATGTTCCAAAGTAAACAGGAATTAAAATCATCGTACGTATTGTAGATGTATACAGAAAAACAACTAAAAGGTTTATATCCTTAAGGTTCACTAGATGTTTGCAAGGAATGTTCCTTCTTTAAAAATAAATCCTTGAGATGATACTAATGCAATCGCCGTGGATGCCTGAGCTCATAATGAGCAGGTTAATTGCAGGGTTCAAAATGCTGTAGGTAAAAAAAAACAAAATAAAAATAAGTAATCGATAAAATTATTTGTTTTTTGTGGTAGGTTACAGCTTATGCAACGTCTATCACAGAACTATAATCCCTGGTACAGAGAATTTCAAGGTTGATATGTAGGGACAAGGACTCTACTGACCACCAGCTCTTGGCTATCCTCAGACGCACAGTCCTCTATGGTCATCCTGTTTGTTGTAAGATGATGTGCTCCTATATAAAATTATCGGATTAAGAATGAGGATATATCCAATCTCCTTCTGCCGTTGTCCGTAGCCATGCATTATCAAGGGATAAAATAATTATGAGTTAGCATCAACCATCCATAGCACCAAGTGCTACCTCGTAACTCTCCAC
The DNA here is from genome assembly GCF_021130785.1 of Homalodisca vitripennis. Lineage (NCBI taxonomy): Eukaryota > Metazoa > Arthropoda > Insecta > Hemiptera > Cicadellidae > Homalodisca > Homalodisca vitripennis. The sequence goes on from NW_025776981.1 coordinate 30,616, forward strand.
CATATTCCTACACAGGAATACAAAATCAGTTGGGAAATATAGTGGATTTACTTTATCGTCAACAACTAGCATAGAGATATAGCAGTTCAGGTATTTGTGCGGCTAGGCAATTCGTACGTAAGCAGTTTGGCATAGCATTACAAATCAATATCCTAGAAGCCTCTTATAAATCTTACAACTATCGGATGTGTGAAAAATGTCAAAAATATAATAGCCCTGCTCCTGAAGCGAACAAAAGCATATATCTTCACTAAATATATAACTGATCATACTGCATTAAATATATTATACTAAAGAATAAAAATAAAAACTCAAGGTGTAATAATTCTTATATTTAAGAAGGAAAAACTTAATAAATAATATAAAAAACGTATATTACAAAAGAATAAAGCCATGCATCAAAATGAAAAGAGACAATAAATATAAAACAATATATAGCATTTATCATTAGTTTTAATCTTCTACCTAATTGTTGTAACATTAAGGGACGTAAAGGAAAACAGTCTACAGAGATGTTAATGTCCTGAAAATGTAAGTTAGTATAATTTTATTATGTTAATTAATTTTATTAAAAGTTTCAGTAAAATGAAACAGAAGGAATAACAAATATGATTAAAGACACTATGTTGATTATAAATATTATAGAGAAAAAAATCATGAGTAAAAAATAACAAACAGGACAATAACTCTGTGTAAATGGATTGTTCTATGATTATTTTAGAGAAGAGTGGGTCCATTCCGGTCAGCAGGACCGTACTCAGACCAGTTTTTTCTGAAAGTTTTAACGTAGCCTAGGCCAGCCCCGCCACACATGTACAGGACGAGGCCCGGCCGAATATTTTCCGGAGCCCACAAAAGCTGGGTCAGTCAATGTCTTCTCTACTCTAGTCAACATAGACAAGTGCCTCGGCCTCTTTACTGCTGTTACAAATCAACTACTCCTTTAAAACTTTTTGTGACGAAGACTTAATTAGCTTTAAATTTCGAATATATATATATATATATATATATATATATATATATATTTTATATAATATAAATAAGCATAAAGTTAGTTTACGAAACCTAAGTGAAAAACATTCTGGTCCATCCATCCTGTCAAGATATAACATTGATAATAATAAGAGTCTCATTTCCAAAAAAGTAATAAATTCCCAAGAATATCCAATTTAGAAATGTTAATCATGTACATAAAAATAATATAGGAATTATAGTAGCCTGGACTTCCTAGAACTAAACTATACTCCAAACGACTCCTGCGGACAGACCAGCCAAACAGCCATACAGAAAAGAAACTTACATCTTCCCCGCAGGCAAAAGAGAAGTTGGGACATCCTACTGAGTGATCGGTTTCAATGACGCTTGGTCAACTCCCATAGAGTGACAAAGAAACTTTTCTATGTAAAAATATAGTTTTATGTAGTATTTAAAATCTACAGTTGTAATCATTCCTAAGATATCGTACTCGATTTATATTATTTTTGTCCTTAAGGGCTTCCTTCATTGCAGTATTTGAAAAGCAGGAGTCTACACGTTAATTCACCTATGTGTAGGGATATTTAGGCTACATAAGTCACGTGGTTGTACTCACTTCTTTAAAACTTATTTATTCTGTGATTTTCTCTAGAGGATGTCTGTGAGATTTAAATGAACTTCAATCAGTTAAATTAATATACAAAGGCTCATATTTTATGAAGACACAAATGAAACTTATTTCGAGAGAATGATTTTAACAATAAACTTAAAGTATTATTACGGTTGGTATTGTAAAGTAAATTTAAATTAACAAAATTTAGTATATTATGTATAGTATTTCAACAAAAACTATAGGGTAGGAATTGCAATCGACTACTATTCCATTAATGTTAAAACAATAACAAATTTATTTACTTTAGTTCACATTTAGCGCAGCATACCACTTTACGAAATACACTAAAATTCAAATAGACAACGTAAAGTCAAAATTATTGCAAATACACAACTTTTAATATTAATACTTTTTGGAAATAAAACAATTTTTTACACTAAACATTCCTGAAAGGGTTGGAAAGTTTATAGTTTACTTCAACAATTGAGTTTTACAACAAACAACTTAAAGACAAGAATGTGTATAATATAATATTTCCGTTTTTATAGTTTTTTATTCGCCTATTTAAACTACAGTATATTTGAAAATATTATAAATTATAGGCGTTACATCATTTACGCAAAACGATGACTTATCAACGTGCAGTGAGATAGCAGTACTTGTAGGGTTGAAAAATATCATCAAACTTTATATGAATCGAAATTGTTATAGTAGATAATTTAGTACCAAATAATTCGATTGTCTATACGTACAGGCAGAAAATCAGAAATAAACTAATTCGGTTAAAGCAGTTGTCCCAAAGGGACTTTCAAGCTTCATTGATATAAGAAAAACCGGGAAATAATTTTACTTTGTATACCGTTGTACAATTTTACACACATGAAGGGCTCAGGGAAGAAGGGGGCAAGTCAATTTTTTTTTAGTTTGCTATACCAGCGGATAGGTCAGATAAGTAGCTACCTCGTGTTAAAATTATACAGGAGAAGAAAGAGGCTAGTTAGTTTAAAATCGTATTTAAAAAATATCCATACAGGTTATAAAGGAGGTAAGTCTGAGCGCTTCAGGCTAAGAAGGGGGCAAGTCAGCTGGCGAAGTAAACAGGAAATCGTCTGCAGGCTTTTCGTATCTGTAATATTGATTGTTCTCCAGTATTGATCCGTCAGTGTAGTTGATTTTGAGGTTATGTTTTAATGTTCTGCTGTTGTAATAGTGTTCTTTGCAGTTTTAAAATCTTTTGTGGTGAATAATGGAGAGTGAAAATGAGTATGAAGAGCATAGTGCAGTGAGTGAAGTGAAAAATACGAAGAAGAGAAAACAATTTGGACGTTTAAGTGATGCGAATAAGAAGTTGAACCTTCAGAGCCATACTCCAGGGCCTGATTGCCAATGTAAACATCTCAAATGCTTTGAAAATGTCCCACAACATTGCCGGAAAAGTATTTTGTTGAATTTTAATTTAATGAATTCTGTTGACGAACAAAATACTTATCTTTGTGGGCTTATTTCTGTGCAACAAATACAAAACAGGCACCCTCGTTTAGCTGAAGATTTTTGTGTGATGAAACAGTAAAGGAAGTACAGGTTTGCCAGCAAGCATTTCGTTCAATTCAAGGAATTGGACAGAAAAAACTACAAATCCTCCAAAGAGGTCTTAAAAAAGAAGGTAAGGCACCCCGAGACGGTCGAGGTAAGCACAATGTAAGGCCTAATAAACTTTCAGAAGAAGCCAAAACAGCTATAGTAGAACATATAGGGTCTTTCAAGGGCAGAAAAGGCCACTACAACCTGTCACAGTCCAACAAAATATATTTACCAGAAGAATTAAACATAAAAAAATGTTTGATATGTTCTGTATTAAGCATGAAAATATAAAAGTGTCCTATGAAACATACCGTACAATTTTCTCCACAGAATTTAATATATCATTTAGCTATCCCCGCATGGACACTTGTGGCACATGCGATGAGTACATTGCAAAATCAAAAATCTTAGAAGCAGAAAAATTACATTTAAATGTAAATACAGACACCGATCAAATAGAGCAAAAGGATACTGAACTAAAACGCTTGCGTATTGAGAACACAGTTCATAAGAAAAAAGCTGAAAGGTTCTATGAACGAAAAAGGATTGCAAAGCTCATTAGCAGAAAAAATGAAGACCTTGAGGCAATTTGCTTTGATTTCCAGAAAAATCTGCCAGTCCCCAACTTGTCGACAAATGATGTGTACTATAGACGCCAGCTGTCAGTTTATACCTTTAACATTCACATTTTATCCACTGGAACCAGCGTTTTTTATACGTATCCACAGACTGTTGGTAGCAAAGGCAGTGACGAGGTTTTGCTCCATGATTCACGATTTTGTATATAACTTTCTAGATCCCAATGTTAGACGACTGCGCATTTTTTGCGATTCATGTGGAGGGCAAAAACAAGAACTGGAATGTTTTTAGATTCCTTCACCAACTGGTACATGAGCAACACAGATTTGATGAAATCATTGTTTGTTTCCCCATAAGAGGTCACTCCTACATGGAGACAGATAAGAATATGGGAGTTATTAAGCAAAAGACTAGAGTCGAGCTACCAAGCCAATGGGCAGATGTGTTCAGGCAAGCCAGGGTTAAGCCTCGACCCTTTGACGTTGTAGAAGTAAAGCAATCAATGTTTCGGAACTGGTCTGGACTTCTCAATAGCATGTATGTTAACAAGTGCCCCTTCAAATCCAGGCCAATAAGAGAACTTAAGATAACTGGAACTCATCCTCGTTTCATCTTTCATCGAAGCTCCTACAGTGGGCATTTTGATTCTGCAGTGGTTTGTAACCGACAAGTGAAAAAACGAAGGAACTTGGCAGACAACGAATTCATTCTTCCAGATTATCTATATGAAGGTAGGTCTTATAACGTTATTAATTTAAGAAGCTTAGTATTAGAATAAGTGTTTGAGTGAAGGCTCTAATGTTATCGTGCTTTGATCAACAAAACGACAATAATATTCTATTTAACACAGTATTATTTTTATTTTTTTATGAACTGTATTTTTCTATGTTCTTGTAATAAGAAATTATAAAGAGTAGGATATGGAGAGGGAGGGATAACTTAGAAAACATTCTGAACCACTCATTTGATTTTTCAATGTAAATGGTTAGTGTTAAATTAAAATTGTATAAAATAAAAATTATGTAATTAATTGTATTCATTTATATAAATTGAATTGTAATTAATTTACATCTCTACATTACAGTTTTTGTTACATTTATAGATTTGATACCGATACCCAAGGCAAAGTATGAAGATGTGAAGCACTTGTCCAGGTTCTGCGAAAGAGAAGCTAGAGAGTACTTAGAAAACTTGCCATACAAGTAGAGAAGCTGAGAAAGTTGCAGAATGTCATGAATATTTAGTTTGTAATAGTTTTTTAACAATTAAAACAGGTGTTAACATAAAATCACTTTGTGTAGTAGATGACTTAACTCTTTTTTTCCCTGGACATCCATTTATTTTCTATGACTTACCCCCTTTATAACGTGTAAATATGGAGTTTATAAACAATTTATGTTATTTTTAAAAAAAATCAAGGAAGGTAAGACAATCTAACCTATAAAATTTTGTAGATTTAAGATAAAACTGTATAAAGAATCTAAAAAAATTAAGAAAACTCAAATTTTATATAGAGATTTCGATCTTAAAACTTAAAAATCAGTTTCCTGTAAAATCTACAAAAACTGACTTGCCCCCTTCTTCCCCTGAGCCCTTCACATATATCACTCCATGCACTAGTGATTAAGATGAGATACCGGAAGAAACTCTTGTAATATTGTCATTAAAGTACCTTAGAGTCAAAATGAATGAACTGTATATTTTTCATTGCATTTAGTATGAGTATATAGTATTGACATACAATTTTGTATTTTTATTTTAGGGTCAAGAATTGGATGTGAGATAAGACCTAATTCTTCTTACTACTTTGCCTGTAAAAGGTAAATCACACATTCATTCATTTAAAATGAGAGCTACTAATTTGTAATGGATAAATGATGCTACTTTAAATATATAACTCTACCTTATCAATGTTTATTATCACTGATAGGAAACTATTGCCTATATTAATTATTATAGTAATAAATATGTAGGGCCACAATCTGATTATTTCGTAAGTCCTAGTGTATAATATGGTTAACCCAGTTTCAAGCATATTTAATAATTCAGTAACTCGTAATTTCATGCTAATTGGATTATTTACTGTAACGTCTCTATTTAACATACCCTATAAACATATATGCACAAATTAAATTTCTTTGTATTTTATTTTATTTTTATAGGACACTTCGTTTGTTCTTATTAAACTCCTATCAATATGTCTAACAATTTTATGAAGGAAAACAAGTTATTTTTCATTGATGTATTTTAAATTAAAATTAAGTTTACATTTCAGTTTAATATAAAACATGTACATAGATAATATAAGAACTAGAACAGGGCGGGTGGGTTGAAAATGATTATTTTATTTTATATTTCTGTTTATTGAAACATTTCTTTAATTTCCCCCATTTTTTCTTAATTATTTTTATTCATAAATGAACAATTTTGACCTTGAGGTTGAAGAGTATAGAAAATTAAATTGCTATTCTGTTGAAAAGTTTCAAAATATTGATCTGGTGTTTTTCCTCAGAGGAACAAAGTTTTAAGGTTTTTTATCTTAATATTAGAAGCTACAATAAGAATTTTGATTCACTATTAATACACTTAAACCAAATTAAAACACAGTTTGATTTTATAATTTTAGGGGAGACATGGCTTGGCGGAACAGGGTTGGGGATTCAGTTAGAGGGATATTACGTTTATTCAAGTTCTAAAGTAAAAAACAAAAATGATGGCGTATTGGTGTATGTGAGTGAGAGAGTGAGTGTGTCTGTGAGAGAGTTAGAGCTTGGTGATGTGTACGGTATGAGTCTGGACTTTACTTATCTAAACAAACAATGCAACCTACTTACAGTGTACAGGACACACGATAGTGACCTTGACAATTTTACTACAGCACTAAACAACTATTATGGGGACATGATTAATAACAAGACGTATATACTAGTGGGGGATGTTAATGCTAACTTGATACTTACTGACAACAAGACTGAACGCTACCTGGATGTGTTGTATGACGCTGGGTTTATGTGTGGGATTGACAAACCAACAAGAGTAGTGGGAGAGAGTAAAACCTGCATCGACCACGTCTTCATACATCACGATAATTTCACAAATGTACAGACTGGAGTGATCGAAACAGACATAACAGACCATTATGCAGTGTTTTTAGAAGTAAAATTTAATAGAAGCAATGCTAGCAGGATACTTAACAGTAGTACTTATATAGATAAAAAACAATTAACCGCAGAGATAAATAACAGCAATTGGGCAGGTGTTACGGAAGCTACCGATTTGAATACCGCTACCAACAGATTTTTTGGAACTATAAGTGTTTGTTTAGAAAAATCAAAAAAATCCATGAAAGTAAAACCTGCATTTTTAAGACCTATAAAACCCTGGATTACTGAAGGAATAGTACGATCTATAAGAAGACGAGAAAAGCTTAGTAAGGTAGTTAAATCGCAACCCTTTAATATAAAAGTTGTTTACTTACGATATAGAAATAGGTTGAATAGTATTATTAAAAATGTTAAAATACAATACTATAGAGAAAAACTCAACGAAGCAAAGTATGATCCAAAAAGCTTTTGGAAAACTGTCAACGAACTTGCGGGTAGAAAAAACAAAAAAGATATATTTCCATTGGAACATTTTACAACTAATCAAACAGTAGGATCTGGAGAAATTAAGTTAAAGGTAGCAGAAGAATTTAATCAATATTTTTCTCAAGTCGGTTCTAATCTGGCGAATGCGATTGATTCAAGCGGCCCACCTGTAGTAGACGACACTGACTATGCGACTTACTCGACCTTTACACTTCACACTGTCACGGAGGATGACTTACAACGGCACGTCAACCAACTACGTGGTGGCTCAGCTCCGGGCTATGACGGAATATCTGCTTCCTTTTTAAAAGACAATTTAAGTGTATTGGGGAAACCGCTGCTACATATAATAAACGAAAGCATCCGCTCTGGAAAATTCCCCAACGCGTTCAAAATTGCTAAAGTGGTACCAATTTATAAATCAAATGAATATACAATCAAATCTAACTACAGGCCTATATCATTATTGAGCGTTTTCACTAAGGTAATTGAGAATATAGTAAACGAACAGTTAACTGAGTATTTAAATACCAATAATATTTTATCAGACTCGCAGTATGGTTTCAGAGAATCTAGAAACACTGCAGATGCACTTTTTTGTTTGAATAAAGATATCAACGAGGCTGTTAGTAGCAACAGGCGTTGTCTGTTGGTGTTTCTGGATCTCGCAAAAGCGTTTGATTCGGTAGATAGGGTCAAACTGTTAAGTAAATTAGAGTTAATTGGCGTTAAAGGAAATTCATTAAATTGGTTTAAATCTTATTTAGAAAATAGGAAGCAGTTTTGTTACAATTAATGGCGTCAATAGTAGGGAAACCACCATAGATTACGGCGTCATTCAAGGGAGTACGCTCGGCCCCACATTATTCCTCATATACGCGAATAACCTTGCTAAAATAAATATAACGGGTAAGCTTTATCTCTTTGCCGATGATACAGCGATATTCTTTGATGGTAAGAGTTGGGAGGAAGTCAGAGGCAAGGCCACCAAAGATATTGAGTCTGTTAAAAAATGGCTAGACCACAATCTACTCACACTTAATGTTCGAAAAACAAAATTCCTGCCGATATCATTAAGAGACAGAGGAGACATACCAATCCAAAACATTAAATTGCATAGTTGTGGAAATTTCGACAACACAACGTGTAATTGTGAGGAAATTGAAAGTGTGACGAGTTATAAATATCTGGGTGTTTTTTTTTGATCGCAAGCTAAGCTGGACAGAACATATAGATTATTTAAATAAAAAAACTTAGAAAACTTATTTATGCATTTAGACAAATTAGTCACTTTTTAAATTTACAGGAAATTAGAATGACCTATTGCGCGTATGTACAGTCTATTTTAGAAAATGGATTGATAGCATATGGTGGAGCGTACAAAACAATTCTACAACCGTTATTAGTTACACAAAAGGCAATAGTTAAAGCAGCTCTAAGAGTAAATAGGCGATACTCTACAAATGCCGTTTTTGACAGCTTAAAAGTTTTTGACATACGACAGTTATTTGTTAGGAAATTGTTGATGCATATACACAAGCGATTTGACGAAATCTTCGACGAAATAAACCACGACTACAACACAAGAAATGCGGACAATGTTGGAATACGTGTACCAAGACTTTCAAGGACTTACTCGACCACTAATCCGTTCATTATAGCCCACTATTTATACAGAAATATACCTGAAGACCTACAGCACAACAACTTTTATACAAGCACGACATATAAAAAGAAAATTAATACATGGTTACTGGAGGTTGGAAGGGACAGAACTGAACAAATTATAACATCAATCTATAGATAAAAAAACAATTATAAACTTAACTTTCGACCTAACGTAGTACAAATGTGTTGTCTTTGTGCGCTAGCGTGTGTCAGTGTGTGCGGTGTGCGTGTGCGTGCGTGCGTGCGTGCGTGTGTGTGTGTGTGTGTGTGTGTGTGTGTGTGTGTGTGTGTGTGTGCGCGCGCGGTGCTCGAGTAGTGTGTATTGGGTGTATGTGAGTGTGAGTGATTGGGGACGTGTCATTAGGTGGTGGGTGGGGGGTGGGAGGGTTGCAACTGCCGTAGTCTTCTCCCATGTAACCAAACAAATCTGTAGTATATTCTTTTTAAATTATTAAAAACTTAATCAATTAATAATTTTAATGTTAAATATATTTATATTTATTTCTACAGAAATTTTAATTATTTTGATAGATATCCTTTTTAGTTTGTTGTAATTAAGCTATAAATTATAAGTAACAATGCGGTACAGTAAAAGACTCATTCTCAAAACACAAGTTCTTACTTAGTTTGGGAATTAATTTCTAAGTTTTATTTTATAGAGATTTACAGCAACGTAACTAGTTATTGTAGTATATTCTATTCACTTAAGAAAATATATGTAAACTAAATGTAAATAATTGTTGATGAAGAAATAAATACTTTTTGACTTTGACCTTAATTTTGGAAATATCATTATATTTTTAAATGTATTTCAGTCATGCATCTGAGAATCAAGATTGGTCGAGTATTGTAAATACAAAATATCTCAAAGCTTTGTCTTAGTGGAAGTGGTTTCACTATAAAAAGAGAGAATAGATTGGGTGAAAGCCTTTACGTCCTTTATACAGGTCAAAGGCCTCTTTAATCACGAAATCGACTATATAACAGCTCATTATTTTAAACTTCGCTAATATGTTTAAAGTTATACTGATCAATACCTTATCTATATTTGAATATGAATCATAGTTAATTTTTTTACATTCAAAAAATAAAAGTTTGTCTGACGCAATTTGCATGATCAAAATAAAATTATAAATAGTTCAAGAACAGGAGAGTAATAAATGTCTACTATCTAAGTATGGAAAGTTAATTAGCCCAGTGCAACAATTCTACTATTATTAGGGTAGTGGTGAGAACATTGCAACCCGGTTATGAAAATAGTTGTAGCATTAGTTTTATCAGTGCCATAAAAGATTTAATAATAACAAACAAATTACAAAATAATATTTGAATATATTTAATCCTCACCTACTCAACAAATTGTTTAGATTTTTATTTAATAAATTATCAAAATATCATTTTATATCCACTATGGAATTATATATTATGGGATTAAATGTACTGTAATGTTGACCACTTGAGTTAGATTCATCAAAGCGAACACTTTAAACAAATCTACACAGGTTATTTTAGTTACAGATATACTAAGTAGCAATAACAAGAAATATGTAATAGTGTCCCTGGATTTTGTACCTAAAGAATAATAATTTATGATATGCATGATATTGTAAGATAAGTAATAATACTTGTTTCTCTCTATATTATGTATCGGTATCGGTCAAATAAAAATAATCGGATTAATGTTAGTGTAGTAATGTACACAATCACGTGAAAGTAAAAACCAAAATGAAAAGAAACAGGTGAAACAAACACAGCAGTATACATAATATATGTTTTATTTTGAATTCCATAGAAACAACACGTTACAGGTATTTTAATTTTTTAAATAAATTAATAAGTGTTTACAAAAGTCGTTGAACTTACACCACGTTAGTTTGGAGAAGAACGATCAGAAACAATTGCGATATCAAAAGCTTGATAAGGACCAGGACTCTTTTCTTAGTTCAATTGAATTTTTAAAATCGTTCGACACGCATGACGTGATAAATTAATTACACCAGTAGTGAATTGGCGAAGACCAGGATCAAGACAAGAACTCATGGATGAGTTACTTTAATTATTTACAATCAAAAGTTTTGTCTCAATTTCTTCTTACACAAAGTAGATTAAATCGTAGTTTTAGGGATTATTAATCATAGATAAAAAGGCGAGACAGTTTATATTTACTTATGACGCGTTTCCAATTAACAAGATTTTTACAATGAGGAAGATTATTGAACTAATCGTATATTTCGGGAGCTAAAAAAAGAACATGATAATGATGGTTTTAAACCTTTTCAGTACTCTAAGTGTATAGAAAGAACCAGTTTATGTTCATTTTACGTATATTTTCCAAATGATATTATATCCATTCATACATATCTGATAAAAAGTGCAACATTACTTGTAAAATTATTTACTTAAATATGTCCTAGAGATATCAATAAAGCATTTTAAAGTGGTGCAATACTGGAAGTAATTAGAAATTACTTAATGCAGGTCGACTTAGGAATAAAGTTCATATCTCAACATGATTTTTTTTACAATGAGGATGATTATTGAGCAACAAATAATTTTCGAATATTTATTGAGCTAAAAAGGGAGCATGTGATTTTTGGCAAAGGTTTTAATCCTTGAACTAATCGTATATTTCGGGAGCTAAAAAAAGAACATGATAATGATGGTTTTAAACCTTTTCAGTACTCTAAGTGTATAGAAAGAATCAGTGTACATTCATTTTCCATATAATGTCCGAATGATATCTTAATATATATCTGATAAAAAGTGTAAGGATTACTTGGAAAATTATTTACTTAAATATGTCTTAGATATATCACTAAGGAATTTTATAATGGTGCAATATTGAAATTAATTTGAAATTGTTTACATTCATTTCCCATATAATGTCCAAATGATATTTTATCCCTTAATATATATCTGATAAAAAGTGTAAGGATTACTTGGAAAATTATTTACTTAAATATGTCTTAGATATATCACTAAGGAATTTTTATAATGGTACAATATTGAAATTAATTTGAAATTAGTCAATGCCTGTTGATTTAGGAATAAAGTTCATAACTTGATTACATTTAATTGTTTATACTCAATAAAATATAAATAAATTATACGTATTTGAGGAGATATATGGTCTTTAATTGTTGACTTAGCCAATTAGTAATTGAAATTATCAACAGAGCTCTGAAGTAAACCTTTACAGACATTCCGAATGAAATTAAATTTCGCCCTATCGTTTATATAAGTGTACAAACAATTGAATTTCATAATTTTGTGACATATATTGTAGTTATTAACCATTTAGTTTCGAAAATAAATGTGAAATTACAAAAAAGTTATTTAGCTTTCGAAAAGTCATTTTGTAATAAATATGAAATATACCTGAGAGTATCTTTGTCCCTATTAGTTAAGGTTAAAACAAATAAAAATATTATTAATTGTAACTGTGCTCATCTTTTAGTTGTTAATTTTGTTAATACTCACGTAATGTCAGATTACTATGTACAATGTTGCTAAATTACTTAACAAACAGCATGTATTACTAAGTCTCTCGTAAAGAGGTTGACGCTAAACTTAGAGACGAAACATTAAGAGCCTCTTTGGGCATACCAAGTTGCAGGAACAAAATAAAATCGCTACTAATGACTTATTGGAAACGTATCCATATTTTTCCCAATTTAAAGTTAATTGCGAGATTTATATTTTAAGACAAGAACTTTTCATTATAAAATGCGTGGAAAATGCTTTTTATTTTTTTAATTTAACCTGTTAAAATCAACAATTAAGTTTTTTTTTCGATATCTATTTCAACATTTACGTAAATATACCAATTACATGGTATACTTTAGATAAAAATAAAAAAAATTAATAAATAAAATTTTATTTTAGAATTGTAAATGGATAGGGAATAAAAATAATAAATTTATATTGTAATCCAGCGGCAGGCACGACGCGCTTGGAATCTGGTCTAGACCTGACTTGATGGCAGTGATTGCCAAACAATAGAACAGTGGACTCAATCTTTTGTTAGGCGGCGAACCTGCGTTGAGAGAGATTCAAACAGGCCTGCAGGAACAGGAGCGTAGTCGGTGCAGGCCGAGAAAACACGCTCTCCTTCCATTCCGAGTTGAGAAGCGATAGAGTAAAGTCTTGAGTGCGAGTTTAAAAGTAGTGTCGGGCGTAGGATCCGTCGGCATAGATTATTTTAATACCGAACTCCAAGACCTTCACGACTAAAGAGCTAAGTACTTTTGACTGAATTATTAAATTTTTCTAAATTTGAAATTTGAAAATTTAAGAAGTGAATTAATTTGAAATTGGAATTGAAATTTGAAATTAACGATCAAATTCTGTTGAGTGTGGACTAATATATATCTAAATTGTAAAGGAGTAATTTATTTAAAGTCAAACGTAAAAATTTAATTGAAATTATAGGGATTCTAGTTAAAATTAAGAGCTGCAGGTGCTGCACCATATCCTGTAGGAACTTGTGAAAAATTCCTGTTGAGAACTGTTTAGTTTTGTTTGAGTATTTTATTTTAAAGAAGTTTATAATTTTTATTTTATTTGTTTTGAGAAGAAGCCCATTTATTTTATTTCATACAAATTTATTCAAGATTATTATTTTATTTTTATATTTTATACACACGTATTTAGAGGACAGTGAGTCCATGTTAAATCGAAAGTGCCTTGCCTAAGGAAGTAGCAATTTTAAACTATTGTGCAAAACATTTCATTGGTGGAATACAAGGTTAACAATTGACTTTGAATTAATTTAATAAACCTGAATATTTCTAAAAAGGTGCAGTTTTAATTTCCACCAGTATCTACTTAAATCTTATGAGTTCGAGACTATTTAGGGTCATCATAATAAAAACAAAACATTTTGTATATTAACATTTAGTATACAAATAAGTGCGCCACTCTGCTCTATTCTGGTGAACCTTAATAAAATTGAACTTAGTGGTTGTAAATTAATAAGTGGCTTGGATACGGAAAATTATAAAGTGTTTAATATTAAACTTTTAAAATGGCACTTAAGGTGGACTTGTTAACCAAGGAGGAATTGGACTATGAAATTAGGTTAAGAGGTGTGGAAGTGTCTCCTAGTCTTAAGGTGATAGATTTAAGGAAAAAGTTACGGCAGTTAATAAGTCTTGATGTAAATAGTAATTATTTGAACCTGAGTGGAAAGGTCGCTTTCAAGGAGGAATGGGATAAAATTAAGTTAGAAACCCAAGTATTAGGAACTAGACTGGAGGAATCCATTGAACAGGGACTAACATTGGACATAGTTAGGTGTGAAACAAAAATAAATCATTGGCAGCGCCGACTGACTAACTTAAGTAAATTGTTTTAAAATCGAAGAAAAGGATATAGCTAAACATGTTGAAAACCGGAATAGTATATTAAGTGAATTATTGTTAAAAATATAAAACCTAAAAATTGACAAGGAAACATCTGATAACTTGGTGCGTAAGTTATCTGATTCCAATCTGGAAATAGAAGGTGAGCTGGAAGAGGCTGGTAAACCGGAAGTGAAAGATAAGTCTGGTCTAAATATGAGAGATGAGGTGTTTGTTTCGGGACGGCCACATTTAAGTTATAATAAACTACCGAACCCCATTGAGCGTTATTTGAAGGAGTTAAAAATCTGCGATGGATTAAATGTTCAAGAATTATTAGAATTCTTTAAAATAATCTTGAAACTTAAAAAGGAAACTAGATGTACGGAAGAGGATATTATGGAGATTGCGATTTCACATAGTCAGGGAGCTCTTTTGTCGAAACTATTGGAAATAAAACAGGACAATGTCACGGTCAAATTAATGCTTGAAATATTATTGAATTATTTCGTGCCATATCATCAGCGTGAACTTTTGAAATTTGAAAAGGTGCACCGTCCCCAAATATATAATGAAAGCTTATCCAACTACATTATAGACATTAAGGAATCAGTAGAAGTACTTTGTTGTAATATAAATGAAAGGGATGTTGTGGAATTAATTAAGGTGGGAATTAATCCTGAAACCAGAAATAAACTAGTGTTTATGGGAAATCCGAGCACATATTCCGAACTGGATGAGATGTGTATAAGGGCGAATAATGTAGGTTATGCTGACAACGTGAGGAAAACAGGGAATAATTTGAATGTGAATAGGAAGTATAATGTACCGGTTAACAGCATCAGGGCGAGGCAAGAAACAATAACTTGTTATAAATGTAATAGACCTGGTCATTATGCTTATCAGTGCCGGGAGGTAAACAGGAAACCTGTTGTAAACCAGCGGAGACCCATTGTAAACCACACTCCAGCTATAAACCCCGAAAATGTAGCTCATAATGTACAGGAGTCAAAAAACTAGTTAGTAGGGAAAGTTCGAACAATGAGTTAAGGAAGGGCGAACTTTCCCGGTTACCTAAAATTGTGTCCAACAAAAATTCACATGAATTATCTGCTAAATTAAATCATACTTGGCAAAAGAAAAATTCGGAAAATATCAGTTCATTGCCCAGCTTAGAAATAGATTTTGGCAAGAATATATCATTAAATGTATTATTAGATACTGGTAGTAGTATAAATATAATAAGTGATAGACTGTATAAACTATTATTAGAGAATAAGATTGTAAAGTGTTACCAGTTATCTAACCTGACATGTATGAGTGCTGAAAATAAAAAAATGTCCGTAATCGGCAGTGTAAATATAAAAATTAAAATAGATATGTTCACCTGGAAAGTAGAATTTGTTATAGTGAAGGACTTAGCCCAAAAGGCAATTTTAGGAGCGAACTTTATAAAACATTCTGGTTTGTTAATAGACTTGAAAAATAATTGTTGTCGATTTGACTTTAATGTAGAGAAGTGTATAAAATTTGTGCAAGGTATTACAGTAGCGTGTATGAACACCAATCACACTTATAAAATAGGATGCGAAGAGGCCAGTAATGAAATAATAAAAATTATAAAGGAATTTCCAACGGTGTTTACCGACAAAATTGGTAAAACTCTAGATTATGAGTATAAATTAAAAGTTAAAGATCATGAACCCGTAAAACTTAGACCATATCCATTGAATCCACCTAAACAATTAAAAATAAAAAAAATTATTGACGAATTATTGGAACAGGACATTATTCAACCAAGTGTGAGTCAGTACTCGAGTCCAGCCTTTTTAGTAGGTAAGGAAGATGGAAAATCGGAAAGATTAGTAGTTAATTACAAGGAGTTAAATAAGAAGTTGGAAGGAGTGAGTTATCCTATAGGCGACATGCACGAACTATATTACCATTTGAAGGGAAACAATTATTACTCAGTAATAGACTTAACCAAAAGTTGTTATCAAATAAGTTTAGCGAAGGAAAGCCAGGAGTTAACTACGTTCTCGGTACCTTTCGGAAGTTACAGCTTTAAACGAATTCCTTTTGGATTATTAATTGGAAGTGGGGTATTGTCGTCATATATGAATAAAATCTTAGGAGAATTGAGATTTACTTGCACTCTCGCCTTTTTGGACGATATTATTGTGTATTCGAAGACATTGGAGGAACATTATATGCATTTGAAACACGTGTTAGAGTGTTTAAAGAAAAATAATCTTACTGTGAATCCGGAGAAAGTAAAATTTTGTTATAATGAAATTAAATTTCTGGGACATTTGGTTTCCAAAGACACTATAAGAATGGACCCTGACCGTACACGGACGTTGTTAGAATCTCCGAGGCCCCGGGACAAGAAAGGTATTGCGAGGTTCATAGGGATGACTAGTTATTTCTCTAAATTTATTCCAAATTATGCGGAAATAGCTCATCCACTTAATGAAATGAGGAAGAAGTCGTCCAAATTTGTGTGGGACCAAAAATGTCAGGAATCGTTCGATAAACTGAAACGAGCGGTTACCCGTCCCCCCGTGTTAGCCATCCCTGACTTCAACAAGGAGTTCACAGTCCAATGCGACGCAAGTGATAAGGCCCTCGGTTCCTGTTTATTACAGGAAGCGGATAATGGACATTTAAAACCGGTGGCCTATTATTCGAGAAAATTTAATGAAAGTGAGGTGAAACTTACTACCTATCAAAAGGAAGCCTTGGCAGTTGTCTGTTCAATAAATAAATTCCGTAATTTCCTAGAAATGAGACCATTCAACTTAGTGACCGACAACTCAGCATTGGCTTGGGTATTGTCCCACTTTCGTAAGTTAGGAAAATTAGGGCGCTGGGTGGAGGTTATATTGTCTCTACCATTTAAAATTACGCATGTTAAAGGTAATCAGAACCCAGTAGCGGACTATTTATCTAGATTATTTCAAGATAGTGAAGTTGACAACAATGTGTTACATGAACTAGAAAAATTAGTGAATAAGGACAAGATGAATGATAACTCTATAAAAATGAACAATGAAACTGTAAATAATAAGGACTTAGTAATAAGAGAGGAAACAGTGTCTATAAATAGTATAAGTACGATGCCTTTTAGCTTTATGGACTTAAAAACGCATCAGAAGCAGGATGTAAATATAACTAAAATTATGGAGGGTGTATTGAAACTATACCAATAGTGATGTTTACAGTGTGGAAAAAGGGGTGTTATTTTATGTGAACAATAAAAACAATTCTAAAAGGATCTATTTACCTGAGCACTTATTCAAGGTTGTATACGAGTATTATCACAACTCATTGTCTGGCTGTCACTTCGGCATTTTAAAAACACAACAGAAAATAAATGAAAGGTTTTATCACCCTAAACTAAATGATTATGTGAAAAATAATGTAAAATGTTGTGAAGTGTGTTTGAAAGCAAAAAGTAGCAACTGGAGGGACCAAGGACCTTTGAACAGCAATCTGAGCAGTCGTCCAATGCAGAAGTTATATATGGATATTTATGGGCCATTACCTGCATCTTCCAATCGAATGCAATACATCCTGATGGCAGTAGATGACTTCACCAAATATAATTGGATAATGCCACTCAGGAAATGCACCTCAGGTAATGTAATTAATGCATTAGAAAATAATATTTTCAAAAATTTTTCTTTGTCTGAAGAATTCGTGACGGATAATGGAACATATTTTGTCAGCGAGGAATTCAAAAATTATTTGTTTAATTTGGGCATAAAACAAAGGACCATAATACCTTATACTCCTCAAGGAAATAAAAGTGAAAGGCAAATTCGAAATTTAAATCAAATTCTGACAGCTTATTATCATGACTGTAAAAAGAATTGGGACAAGGATTTGTACCATGTGCAAATGGACCTAAATACTTGTCACAATGAAAGCATAAAGTCGTCTGCATTTGAATTGATGTTCAGTTTCAAAGCAAATGATGGTTTGTCACTAAAATGGCAAATTAAAGATATTTGTGATGAAAAATGGAGCAAAGATAAGAATGCAAAGATGGTTGAAGCTATTCAAAATTTAAAAAGACAAAATGAGCTGAATTCGAGAAGAAACCGATACAACCGAAATCACAGGCAATTAAAAATGTATGATGTAGTCTATTGTAGAATTACAAATCAGCGATATAAGCTAGATCTGAAATATGAAGGACCATTCAGAATAATTTCAATTATTAGCTCCAACTCATATGTGGTTCAAAATTTAAAAGAATTGAATGAGTTCCGTAGAATACACTTGCAGGATGTGAAACCCACTGGGGAAAGAAGAATGTATATTTAAATATAACAAAACAAAATAATTACCGAGGGGTAAATAATTGAATTACAAAAAATTTTAAAAAAGGAACTGATTAAAAATTATGACGAATTAAATTAGTTGTAAGAATGAAGAAAAACTATATTGGATGTACGCTGTATGTATGTATGTTTAATTTGAGAAATTTCAGTGACAAGGAAGATTAAATTAAAATATATTGAACAATTGAGGAAATTCTACAGCCCTGTTAAATTGTAAATATTAACTTGAATTGTAATGTTGTAAAAATGTATTTTAAACTTGAAGAAACCTCAAGAGGAATAAAAAAGTTTATGATTTAGATAAAAGGGCACAGGTGAAGTACACAGTTGCGATAACTACATGGTTTGGGAGAGGAGAAGTGTATTAAAACAATTCAGTATTTATTTTTCTGAATAATGCACAAATCCGAAACTCATGGTCCGTAATTAATCTTATTAACATGTGTTATTTATGTTTGTATGTAAATTAATAATTAAGACGAATGTTGGAATATTAATTTAAACTTGTTAGTTTGATAAAATTTATGCCAAGGAAGAGGGGAACAGAAGAAAAAAGACTGTTATTTCTATGATAAAGAATGGTATAGGTAAAAATAATAAAATAAGAACTGACACCCCCGTCTGGGGATATGTTTTAATTCTATATGAAGCTGCATCAACCAGTGAATGGGCGAGCCAACACACACAGCCGTGCAGGGCAAAGGTTCCAGGGACGACCCAACTGATGACAGACCGGACCTGCTATAAACATCCCACAACAACAACCACCGACTACCTCGTTCTACCCATTGTGAAGGATTATCTGGATGGACTATCTTTATAAAAAATAAAATACTCAATAAAATATAAATAAATTATACGTATTTGAGGAGATATATTGTTGACTTAGCCAATTAGTAATTGAAATTATCAACAGAGCTCTGAAGTAAACCTTTACAGACATTCCGAATGAAATTAAATTTCGCCCTATCGTTTATATAGGTGTACAAACAATTGAATTTCATAATTTTGTGACATATATTGTAGTTATTAACCATTTAGTTTCGAAAATGAATGTGAAATTACAAAAAAGTTATTTAGCTTTCGAAAAGTCATTTTGTAATAAATATGAAATATACCTGAGAGTATCTTTGTCCCTATTAGTTAAGGTTAAAACAAATAAAAATATTATTAATTGTAACTGTGCTCATCTTTTAGTTGTTAATTTTGTTAATACTCACGTAATGTCAGATTACTATGTACAATGTTGCTAAATTACTTAACAAACAGCATGTATTACTAAGTCTCTCGTAAAGAGGTTGACGCTAAACTTAGAGACGAAACATTAAGTGCCTCTTTGGGCATACCAAGTTGCAGGAACAAAATAAAATCGCTACTAATGACTTATTGGAAACGTATCCATATTTTTCCCAATTTAAAGTTAATTGCGAGATTTATATTTTAAGACAAGAACTTTTCATTATAAAATGCGTGGAAAATGCTTTTTATTTTTTTAATTTAACCTGTTAAAATCAACAATTAAGTTTTTTTTTCGATATCTATTTCAACATTTACGTAAATATACCAATTACATGGTATACTTTAGATAAAAATAAAAAAAATTAATAAATAAAATTTTATTTTAGAATTGTAAATGGATAGGGAATAAAAATAATAAATTTATATTGTAATCCAGCGGCAGGCACGACGCGCTTGGAATCTGGTCTAGACCTGACTTGATGGCAGTGATTGCCAAACAATAGAACAGTGGACTCAATCTTTTGTTAGGCGGCGAACCTGCGTTGAGAGAGATTCAAACAGGCCTGCAGGAACAGGAGCGTAGTCGGTGCAGGCCGAGAAAACACGCTCTCCTTCCATTCCGAGTTGAGAAGCGATAGAGTAAAGTCTTGAGTGCGAGTTTAAAAGTAGTGTCGGGCGTAGGATCCGTCGGCATAGATTATTTTAATACCGAACTCCAAGACCTTCACGACTAAAGAGCTAAGTACTTTTGACTGAATTATTAAATTTTTCTAAATTTGAAATTTGAAAATTTAAGAAGTGAATTAATTTGAAATTGGAATTGAAATTTGAAATTAACGATCAAATTCTGTTGAGTGTGGACTAATATATATCTAAATTGTAAAGGAGTAATTTATTTAAAGTCAAACGTAAAAATTTAATTGAAATTATAGGGATTCTAGTTAAAATTAAGAGCTGCAGGTGCTGCACCATATCCTGTAGGAACTTGTAAAAAATTCCTGTTGAGAACTGTTTAGTTTTGTTTGAGTATTTTATTTTAAAGAAGTTTATAATTTTTATTTTATTTGTTTTGAGAAGAAGCCCATTTATTTTATTTCATACAAATTTATTCAAGATTATTATTTTATTTTTATATTTTATACACACGTATTTAGAGGACAGTGAGTCCATGATAAATCGAAAGTGCCTTGCCTAAGGAAGTAGCAATTTTAAACTATTGTGCAAAACATTTCATTGGTGGAATACAAGGTTAACAATTGACTTTGAATTGATTTAATAAACCTGAATATTTCTAAAAAGGTGCAGTTTTAATTTCCACCAGTATCTACTTAAATCTTATGAGTTCGAGACTATTTAGGGTCATCATAATAAAAACAAAAAATTTTGTATATTAACATTTAGTATAGTAAATAATAAATGTGATTATTTTTGTAAACGTAATATTACTATGCATAATGTATTTGGGACAGTTGTGTATTCCCGAGAATATCGAATTAAAAGGTAAATTATAATTAAAAGGTAACTTTACTTAGATACAAAACATCAATCCCGGTTTATATATATTTGATTTACCATATTACAGCTCAAACCAGGCTTTATAGATGCTCGCTTCCAAATTAGGGGATGAGACGAATTTTGTGATTGGTTAAATTTGGAATTAGGTTTCCAAATTTCATGTTCACAGATGTATCCGTTCTCGACAATCGTGTGGGTTGTAAAATTCGTCTAACGCTCAGACTAATAATATGGTTGTATACAAATAAACAATTTATATACTAGGAAAATTAAGTGATGTGTTAGCAAAACTAGTAGACAAGGAGAATTTATTGATAACTAAAGTTCGAGGTTAGGTTTTCTGAAAGTGAAAAGTAAACCGTAGTTGCTAATAACTTATTGTTGATAAGACTGTTCTGCAGGATATTTCTACATTTTATTCTCTAAAGAAAACCCCCAGCATGGCTTATGTCCGAGCGACGAAGGAACATGGTGTAAATACCGAGTGGCAATGAAAAACAAAGAAAAGTACGATCACACAAAATACTTCCACTTACCTTCTGATATAATGGAATTCATTAAACCCGTGTTCAAAGATCTAAGTGCTAAAAGTTTATTTGAAAAATTTACAAAATGAAAAACCCAGAATCCAAACGAACCTTTCAACAATGTCATATGGAATTACATTCCGAAAACCGTATTTGTTGGGTTAACCACCCTCAAGTTTGGAGTATTTATAGCGGTTTGTAATTTTAATTAAGGAAATATAAGTACCTCCAGGTTTATGGAAAGATGTGGCCTAAACTCAGGCAAACATTTAGTTGAGGCAATGAAACGACTTGAACAACGGCGAGAAAAGAAGGTGGAAAAGACAAGCAAGGATCTTGAATAAAAGGCAAGGCAACACCAGAGTCTCCTAATGAGAAAAATAGAGGGTACATTTGAGGAAGAAGAGGGGGAATCACCTTCATATGCATCAGGAATGTGTTAGAGGTAGGATAAATAATTATTTTTGCCTGTTACAACAGTTATTTTTCCGTTTTCCGAAAGTAAGACTTTTTAGTACAAATGTCCCATTATCTCAGAAACTACTAAAGGTACCTACTTGAATTTTTTTTAAATACTTATGAGATCTACCTAAATAGCTGGAAACTCTAATATATATATATAAAATATAAAAAAATGTTTCATTGAAAAAATAATTTATCCAATATTTTCCAAATTCAAAACAAGTATGTTTGCTTTTACATAACAATTTTTTTAAACATTAAAATATTTATTTCTGAGTTTCAAAATGTGTAAAAAGGAACGTATTTTCAGAATAAAAATCAGAAGCATGATAACTTTATAAGTTCCTGAGAAACAGGGGGATATGTTAACATGGTGGAAGATAGGGCGCAGTGACCCCCTTTTGTACCAAGTGTTTACAAACCCAACACTTATTAAAAGAATGTTACTTTTTGGTTACTAAAGGTGAATAAGAATATTTTATAACTACGTACATTAACTTAATTTTTGATTCTATATTCATCAGGATAATTGACAGTGGGTTGGCTTATGATATTGTTATGATTTTGTAACTTTGTAGGATTGTGTGTTGAGGGAGAGTTTTTTTTGTAGCAGTAAATTTTGTGACAGGAAGGGGGGGGAGAGAGAGAGAGAGAGAGAGAGAGAGAGAGAGAGAGAGAGAGAGAGAGAGAGAGAGAGAGAGATTATGTTGTTTGTGTGGCGTGACGTGAGTGTATAAGTGTGTGAGAGGTACCAAGTCTCCTAATAAACTGTTATCGATAATTTTTTTTCTTTGGGGTAAATTAAGTTCATATTTTCCTACTCTTTACAAATCATTCATCATCACACAACCATTTCTGTTATTATTATTTGTATTTGCTTTTTCTGTTTTTCTTATATTACTAGTATATATACATTAGATTATTAAATATTTATAACAAACATTTTCTTTACTTATACTATAAATTAATATAATACTCATGCTGTTGATCGCAGCACGATCTCCACACACAGGCAACGCACATGTGGAGATCAATTCTTGTTTTTGTGCAAATTTTGAGATCTGGGTTTTTACGAAGAAATATATATTAAATCATTTCATTTTAAGGAAGTATCCAATTAGGTAATGTCGTGATTGGCGAAAATAATCATTATAATAAAACATTAGCGCTAGTATGTTGTGTAGACAAAAAAAATCGTGATTTAGAGTTTTAATCTTTTCAGTTATACAATACAATTTTAATTCTATTTCATGCAGAAATATAAATTGCTATACATAATATTATGGAACATATATTATAAAGTTATGACATGTTTTATTGAAGTTTCTATTTATTGTAAAAGAGTCGAACATTTTAAAATTAATAACTGTGTATAATTGAATATTTTCACGTTTAAAAATTAATTATTAGGCAAATGGGCAAAATAATAATGAAGAAACTTGTGACGATTTTGAGGTGCATTGGAAGCTAAAATACTAGGCTAAATTAGGAATGTATTTATTCTGTTACTCTAAGTTAGGAATGTATTTATTCTGTTACTCTCGTAATTAAATTATTTATTATGGACTGACCGAAATTAAATTATATCTTTGGAAACAAGAAAAGAAAGGTTCAATATTATGTTTTGTATTTTTCAGTATTATATTCACTCTAATAATAATCGCAGCACCTCGGAGAAACACCAAACAATGAACACGATGGAAGGTTCAGAGAGAGGATCAGGACCAGGACCTACAGTGAGTTGTTTATAGATCATAGTTTATGATGTCACTATCTCTTGTTATACAAAAAACGTAGTTTGCATCTTATTTTCATAGACAATTAATTACAAAATATATTACTATAACAGTGCATGGTCAGGAATAAATAATATTAAAATATAATAAAATGATTAAAAATAAACAGATATTTAATGATTGTTGATTTGTTCGTGATTTTTATATCTTGCATTAGGATGATTACTATATGAAATAAATCCCACTGGTACGTTCTCTGTAAAGCAATGGTCCGTTTTCTATTAAATTTGCGTTTTGGGTAGTTTTATATATTTCTGTACCCAAAACGTATATTTCTAATCGGCTTTATGTTTTCTTCTAAAGATATTGAATTAAGTTATGAATTTTGGACCTGGTTCACACAGTTGATACGAACATATAATTGCTTAAGAAAACCATTTTCTTACCTATGACTAACAGCCATTATTCCGGTATTTTGTAGTTTGCTAAATATTAACAGTGAGTTCAAAGTTGTGTATATAAACTGAGTATTATTAAAAAAAACTAATACTAATTATTTTTAGCTGCCTTAATGTAACAATTCATAGAACTATAAACAGTTTAGCAAACAAACAATACGTTAGCCCATATTTTTTAGTATTATTGTTTCTACACGAAACAAAAATCATTCCATCCAGTTAGCAATTCCATACTGGACTCCATTGCTCTTTTCAAATACTTAAACTTTTCGTTTGAACTACATTATATTTTTTTTTACGACAATAAATCTGTATTATATAGGTATTATCAATGCAAAATCACAATATTAATTATAGCATATTAATGCAAAAGGTGTACTTGCACGTCTGGTCGGCACGTGCTAAAGGAAGAATTACCAGAATGTGCCTCATAAACACCTTCTACCGTAGATGAGTAATTCTGTATCAGCTTATCAACTCAAGGGCCCGAATTCGAGTGCTTGTTCGCGTACGTTGTATTAGCAAACTAACAATAATCTTCACCTAGTCTGAATTATAATCATTCATAAAAAAATATTCTTTAGTATTTGAAATTAAATAGGAGTATCAATAAAACTTATAAATCGTTGCTGAATTTTACTTGTTGTTAAATTTCTTCAATATCTTTCTAGTTCAAGAATTATAACGGTTAAGATACTTGAATTTTTAGGTATCTATGGCTTAAATTAATAGATTTAAGACCTGTTCCGTTTAACCTGAAGGCTAATAAGATTATTGCTTGAAGGCTACAACAACTGAATATGTATGTTACGACGTCTCTCTTAAACTAAATGGAATGTTGTATCAAAACTATCTGAAATTTACAGCATTTTTAAGCATGTATATTTAGAAAGTGTAAAATACATTTTGTTCCTAAGATCTTGTTTTTCAAAGAAACTGTTGTTTAGTTTCTGTGAAGGTGTTTACTCATTTCCTCTGAAAAATTATAAAGGATTCATTTAATGTATCTGCTAGATCTAATACAGTAATATTATGTATACATTTAATTTACCCAGAGGTTTCACTTCTGGTTGGTTTGTATCTTCCAGTTGAACCCACACTGGGTACAGGAAAACCAATCTGGGCAACATTATAGATGTCCAGGAGCGGCACACCACTAACTGCAAATTTCTAAATTCTGGGGCGCTAGGGTAATTAAATAGGTCTGCTCTACTGCAGGAGATGACTTTTGGAGTATGTAGTATTCATTCCCAAAGAGTCGATGGTTCTTGTCAGCCAACAAATAAGGGTGTGCCACCCCTTATCTTCTTTGATTTGAGAGGCTGGCTCATAGCTGGCTTTCCCTTCTTACGTCCACACCTCTAGGGGCTAGATAAATTTCACCAAATTTAGTCACTTGAATGGTGAGGCACTTATGTAATTCAGGGTTTTTTCAAGGTCGGGAATTCATTATAAAGTTTGAAAGAAGACGTGTTTTATTTAAATAGGCTTCTCGGCCTAATTTTGTATGCCTGTATATCTTAAGCGAGACACCTCGGCAAATTATTTTTTAAACCAGAGCCAGAATCTTTTTACACCAGACATTCCAGGTTCTGGAATTCTAGGTTTGTAGAAGTCCCATACAAGTATCATCTCACTAACACGTACTATTAAAAATGAGCAAACTCATAGTTGTTAAATGTTCGGCGACAACAGTAGTTACAACACCTTCTTCATTATATAACTAGCCGTACCTCTACATATTTTTAACTTGCATAAAAGTGAAAACTATAAATACTTAGCCTAAATGTGAGTTAGCTTACAAATATTTTTTAGATGATAGACTTATTAAGGTCATAACATCTGTATAAACATAAAGTAAATATATTTTTTATTCTTCTGAGATGGATGGAAAGTTATTTGCTCTATAAAAGTTTAAACCGAACTATGTTCGCTGTACTATAAATCTATAAGTTTCAGAAACTTTATATACAGTTTATAAATAAATATTGGAAATCCTGTGTTAAATGTTTATAATATTTCATAGTTGTTTTTATGTATTCTGTGGTAATAATTAGTATTTATTTTGTATTAAGTGCATGTTTTAGAATAAGGGTGCATGGAATAGACACACAAAAATGCTATTGCAGTTCCAGACTTAGGCGTAGCAACGCTTTGGCATGTTATTTTTGTTTACTTTAACCTAGATTGTAGTTATGAATAGATTTTGTCATTTTTCCTAAGAGATCAGATTGTAGATTGAATGTATGTAGATTGATTGTATTGTATCACTGAACGATGGAATATGTCCGGAATAATCCTGTTTCCTTCAAAAATGTTACCAGTAATTTGTGAAGTAACGTTAGGAATAACTCTTGGGGGACATTTAAAAGTGTATTGTATGGCAGACTACTTGAATCTGATATGATATGTAGGTTTTGTAGATGCAGCTGTATAGTAAAATGTCATGTCAAACGTGCATGTGGGTTGGATTTCGAAACAAGCATGATATAAATATGTTTATTGATTTATTTGTAACTAAAGAATGTACGAATATGTTGTACGGGAATTTTGTTGCTTTTCGGTAAGAGACGTGGCAAAAAAATACAAGTCTCCGCGTTTCAAGATTAAAAGAAAAGAAGGAAAACATTTGAAACTTACTCAACAGTATAATATATAAAATTATGTATATCCTTAGAAACGAAAAGATACAACATTTTGTTCAGTAATTTTTCTTTAGCTCAGTTTATGATGAAAATTGTTCTATTTCGAGTACGGCCGGGAAACTACTCCAGGATACATTATGGCCAGGATTAGGACCAGAACTTACAGATGAGTTACTTTTACCATTTTCTTAGAATTCACAGCATCTGCTTTTCGATATCTCACTAACAAAGCAGTTTACACATCCTATTTTTAGTGACAGAACACCGGAATAATTAGTGACAACACTAGTACTAAATAAAAATATTAAAATACGTATTAATTATTTCGTTGATTTGATTTCTAGACTTATTAAGGTTGTCATAGCTTTGTTAAAAACTGCAAATGTTGTGTTTTAGGCTATTTACAATCCGCTCTGTACACAAAGAATACAGAGAGAATCGTTTTGTAGTATAAGATAAACGAGACTTTGAAGCATGGTAAAATTGTACCTGTTTTTAAATATTTGATGAAAAAACCAATACTTATATAAGAGAATTATTTTCTTACTTACGTCAAACCGCCTTCTTTCTAACGTATTTTCATGGATAAATATTAAAGTTTAAGTAAAATAAGTGTATGCTAGCTGAATAATAATATCAGTGATCTACTATATCATGTTACACTGTTTCAATTACATATAAAAAAGCAGTGTAGGGTAGTTCTTAAAAGAGAAAATATTCTATGACTTTTATCTTTATAAAGTAGTTACTGAATCGTACACTAGAACTCTCTCCTGTCGAGAGTTTAATTACTCACTCTCTTTTTGGACACCATTATGGCATTCATAAATTAAAAACTTACGCATTAAATAGTTTTAAATATTCTTTTCGGGACAGTATTACAATACCTGCACCTTCTCATCTATTGGGCACACGCTGATGAAATATTACTAGAATGTGCCTGGTAGACATATTCCACTGTCTTGGTAGTATGTGTTTACCGACTCGGCTATACCATGTAAAGGGTCAGAGTTTGAGTACCGAATCGGACGCGCTATTCACTTACAATAATCTTAATATACACGGGTGCTAGTTGAAAATTTGAAAATTTCAATAATTATATTTTCATATTTTAATTAAATGTTGATGTAACTTCAATAGTATACCGTATTGTAGAACACTCGATTTAAATATTCGAAAGAAAATAACTTATTGGAAGTGATTTCTTAATACAAACAAAGAAGGTATTTGGTAAAAGACTTTACGTCCTGTGCAGATATGGTCAAAGGCCTCTTTAAGCACGAAATCGAGTATTATAACAGCTCATTATTTTAAACTTCTCTTTATATGTTTATAGCGATACGGAGCAAAATACCTTATTTATGTTTGAATATGAAACACAGTTTATCTTTTTTATATTCAAATAATAAAAATATCTCTGCGGTAAACTTGCGCAGTAAAAATAAAATTATAATTCCTTAAAGTTCAGGATATTAATCAATGTCAACTATGCAATAAATATGGAAAGTTAATTAAGCTAGTGCGACAACCCTATAGGTGTTAGGGTAGTGGTTTGAACATTGAAGGATTGTTATGAAAATAGTTATAGTTTTAATTTTATCAGTCTTATACAGGTTAATAATACAGGATTTAATAATTTCAAACAAATCACAGTAAAATATTTAAAAATTAAATTAAATATAATTAATCTTTACTTCACACTAATTTTTCAAATAATTGTTTTTTTAAAATAACTTACTACAATAGTATTTTGCTTCCCCTAAGGAAATATATAATTGCTGTTTACATATCAGTGTACATTGAAACAGTTTCTATTTAGTTATAACGTGTTTACTATTATCAGGGTTTTTACAATGAGGAAGATTATTTTGATCAATAAATAACTTTCTTATATTTTGAGAGCTAAAAAACGGACTTGAGATTTGTATTTTTTAATCCTTTAAGTACTCTAAGTGTACAGAAACATCAATTTACAATCATTTTTAACACATCGTCCATGACATATACATATCTGATAAAAGTTTAAAGATTGCTTTAAGAATAATTGTTGTATATTTAGTAAGCTAAAAAAGAACTTAAGATTTATGTGTTTAAATCCTTTTAGTACTCTAAGTTTACAGAAAGAATCAGTTTACAATGACTATCTACACATGGTCCAAGCTATATAATATCCGTTCATACATATCTGATAAAAAGTTTCAACATTACTTGAAGAATTATTTTCGTATAATTTGTGAGCTTAAAAAGAACATGCGATTTATGTTTTTAAATCTTTTCAGTACTCTAAGTGTACAGAAAGAATCAGTTTACAATAATTATCTACACATGGTCCAAGCTATATAATATCCGTTCACACATATCTGATAACTAGTGTAAAGATTATTTGAAGAATTATTTACTTAAATATGTCTGAGAGATATCACTCAGGCATTTAATAGGAGTGAAATATTGAAAATAATTTAAAATAAGCGAATAGTAGGTGACTTAGGAATAAAGTTCATATCTTAATAACATTTAATTGTTTACACTCAATAAAATAATAACAATACTATACAGGTTTGAGTATAAATATGGTCTATAATTGTTGATTTATCCAATTATTTTCTGAAACCATCACCAGAGCTCTGAATTTAAACTTCAAAGACATTCAGAATTAAATTTATATTCCTCTTTTTGTTTCCTGTGATTGTACAAAGATTTTTTTTCATTTTGTAACAAATCTTGTAGTTAAGAAACATTTAGTTTCGGAAACAGTACAGTTTTAATAAAGTTATTTATCTTTAAAAAATTCCGTTTTTTAAATAAATATAAAACGTAACTGAGAGTAACTTTATTACTATTAGTTAAGAATAAACAGATAATAATTATTTTCATAAAAAATATTAATCGGAACTGAACTACTCTATAAGTTATTTGTTATGTTAAGAATTACTCAATGATCAATACGTACAATGCTGCTAAATTACTTAAAAAACAGCATGTATTACTAAGTCTCTCATAAATAGGTTGACGCTAAACTTCTAGTCGAAACGTTGAGAGCTTCTTTGGGCCTAACACGTTGCAGGAACAAAATTAAATGTCTACCAATGAATTCATGGAAACATAGAAATATTTTAATATCAGTTGGGAGATTTATATTTTAAGTTAAGAACTTTATTAACTATACAAGAGGTGGAAATAGTTTTTTGTTAGGTTTTAAAAGCTTAACCGTGTTAAGATCAACAATCTTTTTATGTGTCGCTATCTTTTTTATCATTTACGAAATTAATAAATTATAAATTTGATTATTTTTGTAAACGTAATATTATTTTACAGAACCTAATTGGGATAATTATGTATTCCTAAGAATGTGGAATTAAAAATATTTCAAATTTAAAGATAACTTCACTTAAAAAGAAACTCAACCCGGTTTGTGTACATTTGATTGTATACTATTACAACTCGGCCCAGGCCTCATAGAGGGATTTGGTGATTGGTTAAATTTAGAAATGATGTTTTCAATTTTTGTATTCAGTTTTATCCTTTTGGTTAAATTCGGAAATGAAGTTTCCAAATTTCATGTCGTGTCGCGTATTGTAGAATAATTAGAAATAGTAAAAGATGTCATGTCGTACAGTTTCCCTATATAGTGCATCCAAACACTAATAATGTTACACATTTATCAGAGACGGGGAAATAAACTTATAAAAATCTTTATAGTTAAGTTTTATTTACCCGTTTCTGCCTCTAAAATGTATGTGTTGGAGTAATCATATAACAAACGTTTAGCGTTATTAGTAGTCGTGACGTCAGCAATATAAGGGGCAGCAAAACGTAAGCAGCAGTTTCAGTGAAATATTTTATATCCATGGAAACAAAATAGGACTTCTAAATTAATGTTTTAAAATAATTCTAAAGTTTTATGTCGCTGCATTTTTCAAATTTCCTTCGACTCACAGCTAGTCGTGGAAGTAGCACCAGGAACACGATGATTAACCAGAAGCAGGACAAGTACCAGGACTTACAAGGATGAGTTACTTTAATTCAATTTTAATCAAAGTTTTTACTCACTATTTCTCGTTATACAAAACAGTTTACATCCTAGTTTTAGCGATTACTTACAGCACAAAACGCCACAATAGTTCATATGTAGCGCTAACAGAATTACAAATTAAATACAGTTAATACACTGTATTTTTAAGTTTTGTGTAAAAGCTACTAATTCGTGTTTGGTGCTATATATAATCATCTTAGTACCCAAAGAGTACAGGGAGAATCAGTTTACAATATTTCGTATTGAATGGACACCAATAGATATTTGAAGTTTTCGCGTAATAAAAAATATGTATATATTGTTATGAGAGGCATTTTCTAATTTGTGTTTTACAACAATCTTTCTAGCGTTGCTAGTAAGAAAAAAATTCGTAATCAGTTCACATTAATCGTTGGTGTTTATTTAAGATACAAAAAAATTATTTTTGGTTTGATTGATATATTTTAAAAATTAAAAACAATACCAAACAGTTGTGACCTAAATTTGTTCTTGAAGGTTTAACTCATTCTATTAGTTACAGAAATCCACGTCAGAGCTCTCTTACACAATACAAGAGATAATAATGGGCAAATTTAAATTCTGCAATATTAAGAATGTATAATTAGATTATAATACTAAATTTAAATATTAAAATTCCTCATTTAAATGATAATAATGAAATTTCTGTTAGTAGTATACTTTGGCCGTTGCTGGGACAACGCACCCGAGACCGGTTCTGGGACAAACCGTGTGAGACCGAATCTGGGACAGAAAATTGTTAGAGAGCGACTAAGAGTGTGAGTACGGGTGGTCAGAACCGGGCCGCGCGAATCACCACGCATGTCATCGAACCGTGTGAGACCGAATCTGGGACAGAATTTTTAGAGAGCGACTAAGAGTGTGAGTACGGGTAGTCAGAACCGCGCCGCGCGAATCACCACACATGTCATCGCTGTCCCGCCACCGACACCACGCGTTGTTACTGTAAGTATACAAGCAATCGGCACGCGCCTCGTCAGCACCGCGGCGCGACTGTTGAACCGTCACCGCCAAGCAATTGGCACGCGCCTCGTCAGCACCGCGCCGCGCGACTGCTGAACCGTCACCACCACCGCGCCGTGTGACACCGCGTGTTGTTTCTATAAGTATACAAACAATCGGTACGCGCCTCGTCACTGTCCAGTCACCGCCGCGCCCGCGAGACACCGCACCTTATAAATTACTAGTTTGGTATACTGTAAGTGTATTGTGGATAGTATCAGGAATTAATGAAGCAGAAAAGTCGGAAAGAAATCCTGCTTCGAGCATTAGAGGTTCATAAACCTGTGGTTAAGCGATTCCCTAAGAGAAAAATTGTAACTTTGGGTATTGATGATTTGTGGGCTGCAGACCTTGTTGTAATGATTAGGTTTTCAAAGGAAAATGATGGATTCAGATACATACTTAATGTAATTGATACGTTTTCAAAATATGCGTGGTCAGAACCATTAAAAACTAAAAGCTCACAAGAGGTTACTAAATCGTTTGGTAAAATATTAAGAAGAGCGAAATTGGTTGGTCACAAACCCCCGAACCTTCTTCACACGGATAAAGGACGAGAATTTGTTAATAAGGAATTTAGAGAGTTTTTACACAAAAATCAAATAAAGTTATACCATACTGAAAATGAGGAAAAAAGTGCCATTATAGAGCGTTTCCATAGAACTCTCAATGAAAAAATGAAAGTGCACTTTGAAATTCAAAAACTCTTTTAGATGGGTGTCACATTTACAGAAGCTTCTACGTCAATATAACAGTAAATTTCATAGCACTATAAAGATGAGCCCATCAGAAGTGAATTCAAGCAATGAACAAACTTTAAGAAACATGTACGCAAACACTGGACGATGTCTAGTATTCAGACCCAGACTTTCGGTTGGAGACCGCGTAAGAATTACTATAAAGAAAGATGTATTTGGAAATAAATACCGCAGAAATTGGACAAGAGAAATTTTTCGGATTGTGGCTGTCAACAAAACTTGCCCTGTTACCTACAAAATCGCAGACCAGTCTGGTGAGGAAATAATAGGATCGTTTTATGAAAAAGAGTTACAAAAAAACTATGTTCTAGTTCAGAGTCAAATGTATTAGTAAGGCTCTCATCCTTCCTTCCACTCATCCCACTCACCCACCCTCTTCCTACTCCTCCTCCTTTTAGAGTCAAATGTATTAATAATGCTCTCATCCTTCCTTCCACTCATCCCACACACCCACCTTCTTCCTACTCCTCTTCCTATTCTCATCCATCCATACCTCATCCTTTTCCATCGTCAATCGCCCATACAATAAGAGAGTAGCCAGCTCTATAATAATGGTGTTTTCTCCTGCTAGCAAGCAAACAGCATATCTCAATGCTACGGATGGTCTTCGAAGATCATCAGTCAAGAAATGTCCAAATTGTGGAGAAGAGGTTACTGCATCTAACCTATCCCGCCACCAAAAAACAAAGAAGTGTATCCATACCTCATCCTTTTCCATCGTCAATCGCCCATACAGTAAGAGAGTAGCCAGCTCTGTAATAATGGCGTTTTCTCCTGCTAGCAAGCAAACAGCATTTCTCAATGCTACGGATGGTCTTCGAAGATCATCAGTGAAGAAATGTCCGAATTGTAGAGCAGAGGTTACTGCATCTAACCTATCCCGCCACCAAAAAACAAAGAAGTGTATGTCAGCGTCAAATCCACCAGCTTACGCTTCTTCCAACGGATTCAATGAAAAACCTCCTTCGATGAAACAAGTATGTTCAAGGTGTGGTGCTGAAGTCAGGAACTCCTCCATGTCCCGCCATAAAAAAACAAAGAAATGCATGTCTACGTTAGACAGACAAACTCCGGATTTTGATATGTCTATGTTGGAAAACTACGCTGATGCTGTGAGTGACAATCAATTCCAGAACGCGATTGCTGATTTTGATATGTCTATGTTGCCAGAGTCCTATTCAAATCTCAGACCTGAAGAACAAGACGCGATTGCTGATTTTGATTTGTCTATATTAGACACTCCAGATTTCTATTCCAAAATTAGAACTATAATTGGTCCATCTAAAGCTGACGCTCCAAAGTTTAAGCCACCAGTAAAAAGGATACACCCCGATTCATCGAAAATTATATCAATACTTGGTCCACCACCATTTGAAGTTCCGGATGAGTCCAACTATTCACTGCATATACCATATAGTCCTGTATACAATTCACCACTACATATCCCAGAGAGTCCAACGTACAACGTGCTTAGTCCGACCGATGTACGTGCTCAAATAAAACCCCAGAAGAAACCATGTCCAAAATGCAGTAAGGAAATAACGGTTTCCAACATGGCTCGGCACCAAAAATCTCAGAAATGTACCAGCAAGCAGTGTGGTATGACATATAACGAACGTCTGAAAAAGATGGAAATCAAACCAGCTCCTAAAAGTAAAATGTGTTGGATTTGTGAAACACCAATAGAGTCATCCAACTGGAACCGTCACAAACAATCGAAACGCCATATCCGTTTGTCAGCACTTCATGAAGGTCCTCGATACAGGAGTGAAATATAACCCATTACGAGACTGACACCAAGACTGCCGGCACCCACTCCAGACATCAACATGCTGGTAAAGAAATACCCAAAACGACCAAGGGAAGTCAAACAAGTACCGAAGGTCAATACAAATGACATAGCTCTTGAAGCGATGATCCGAAAACCGACTAGACCACAAAAGATTCCTACAGGTGTGAAAAAGATTATTAATGAGACACCGACTAGTACAATTAATAGTGAGAATTCGATTAGCCCTACCATGGAAGAAAGACAGCTTCTCTCTGAAACAGAATCACCTTCAACACCTCATCTGGTTCCGGTACGTACTCCAGAGGAGTCACAGACAATACTTGATGAAATATCAGAAGTCCAGTCGGCATTCACGGGAAGATTGAAAACGTATGTGATTATGAACAAACGTAGGATCAAAGATCCAAAAATGTTTCTTGAGATATGCAAACCACTCGTTGTTGAAAAACTTCAGGAAGCTGTAAAAGAAAAAAATCTTAAGGTAAACATGGTTTATCATGCTGAATTCAAGAAAATAATAAACGATGTGGAGGTGACTCAAGTCATGAACTTTAAAACAAAAAATGAAATTCTTTACTCGACAACGTCTCTGTCTGACTGTTATAACTCAGCAAAACTTAAGATGTTGGTTGAGATGGAGGAGTTTGAGGCAAACGGTTCTCAATGGTCACTAAAAAGTGTGAAAGACTTGGAGATCAGAGTCAACCGATACGTTCCTTTTCACGGATCCAGCTATGTGGTTCTACCAAAACAGATTCAATCCAAAAAGGCTGTTATTAATGTAAAAAACGAAGATCAGAAATGTTTTATGTGGTCTATTCTGGCAGCTTTACATCCAGTTAAGGTTCATCCAGAAAGAATCAGCAATTACGAACCTTTCAAACGAGAGCTGCTTCATGCACTAGCAACTTGCGAATGCCCCATGAAACTTGATGATATAGCAAAGTTTGAAAGACGTAGTGGCATTTCTGTTAATGTCTATGGTTATGATGACAAGTTCGATATATTCCCGCTGAGAATAACTGATAACGAGATGGAAAAACATGTTAATCTACTGTTTATCAGAGAAAAAAACAAACACTCACTACTGCTGGATCAAAGATATGTCCCGTTTGGTTAGTTCACAGATCTCACGAAATGGACATAAGATGTGGATATGCAATAGGTGTTTGCAACACTTTACGAGAGAGGATTTACTCATCAAGCATAGAGAAGACTGTAACACACACGATGCTGTGAAATTGGAACTACCAGAGCCAGGAACTATAATTAGATTTAAAGATTTCAATTGCTCAATGAGAGTGCCCTTTGTGTATTACGCAGACTTTGAATGCTGTCTAGCACCTATTTCAACATGTCAACCATGTAAAGTGGATTGTAATGGTAATCACCAGTCGTTCACTATTAAATATCAGAAACATAATGCCATTTCCTTCTGTATGTATGGGGTGTCAGAAGACGGCTTTTCCAAACCACCGATTAAATACTTTGGAGACGATGCTGCACATGTATTTGTAAAATCATTGATTGAGGAGTCGATAAGGATTAATGAACTTTACAAGAGTGAAGCAATAGTCCCCATGCAGTTGATGACAAAAGAGCAACAGGAAATGTTTGAATCTACTACTACGTGTCATATCTGTGGAAATTATCTTGGTGATGATCGTGTTAGAGACCATAACCATTTGACGGGTTTGTTTAGAGGAGCAGCTCACAACAAGTGTAACATCAATTTCAAAAAACCTAGGTTCATTCCTGTTTTCATTCATAATTTAGCAGGTTACGATACTCACCTTTTCATTAAAGAGTTTGGTAAGTTCCAAAATCGCATATCGTTGATACCCAACAACGAGGAGCGGTACATTTCCTTTACGGTCAGTGTGGAAGGTGGAATTGAACTACGATTCATCGATTCATTCAAGTTCATGTCACAAAGTCTCGATAGGTTGGCAAAGAATCTGACTAGATCTCAATTCAAACACATCTCAACATATTACAATGGTAAGGACCTCAATTTATTGCTACGAAAAGGAGTGTACCCTTACGACTACATGGACAGTATAGAAAAATATAGTGAAACATCACTACCTAGTCAAGAAGAATTTTACAATAGACTGAATAAACAACACATAACAAATGAAGATTACAAACATGCGTGCGATGTATGGACCGCCTTTAACATTCAGAACATGAAAGAATATACAATGCTATATAACGAAACCGATGTCTTGCTGCTTGCAGATGTTATGGAAAACTTCAGGGATGTATGTCTCAATACATACAAATTAGATCCTGCATGGTATTTCACAGCACCTGGGTTGGCTTGGAACGCAAT
This sequence comes from Homalodisca vitripennis, assembly GCF_021130785.1. Taxonomy (NCBI): domain Eukaryota; kingdom Metazoa; phylum Arthropoda; class Insecta; order Hemiptera; family Cicadellidae; genus Homalodisca; species Homalodisca vitripennis. The sequence continues at coordinate 67,833 of NW_025776981.1, forward strand.
GCTAAAAATTACAAAAGTTGAACTGTCCCTATTGACTGACATCGATATGGTACTCATGGTTGAAAAAGGTATTCGTGGTGGTATTTCATAGTGTTCTCATCGATATGCGAAGGCAAACAATCCCTACATGAAAGACTACGACAAATCGAAACCAAACAACTACCTCATGTACTTGGATGCAAACAACCTGTATGGGTGGGCAATGTCTGTAAAACTACCATATGCAAACTTTCAGTGGAGCAGTACAGACATCGATGTAATGAAAGTTAGTGACGATTCACCCACAGGCTACATATTAGAAGTTGATTTGGAATATCCTGAAGAACTACACGACGTACACTCTGATCTACCTCTCGCTCCAGAGCGTAGAGTCCCACCAGGATCGAAAATGGCAAAGCTTCTGACAACTCTCTATGGCAAAGAAAAGTATGTCGTACACTACAAAAATTTAAAGCTTTATTTGAGTCTGGGTATGAAACTAAAACATGTTCATAGAGTTCTTAGTTTCAGTCAAAGCAATTGGTTGCAACCGTACATTAATCTGAATACCATGGAGCGTAGAAAGGCGAAAAATGATTTTGAGAAAGACTTTTTCAAACTTATGAACAACTCAGTTTTTGGAAAAAACTATGGAAAATATGAGAAATCGTGTGGACATTCGTTTGGGTACTAAGTCCAAATTAGTGGAAAGATGGGTTAGCAAACCGAACTTTAAGAGTCGAACCATCTTTACAGAAAACCTAGTTGCTGTACATTTTAGTAAGAAAAAACTTTTGTTAAATAAACCTATTTACGTAGGTATGAGTATTCTAGACATATCAAAGACACTGATGTATGATTTCCACTACAATGTAATGAAAGAGAAGTATGGATCTAATATATAAATGGTGTACACCGATACCGATTCCCTGATATATGACATCAAAACGAAAAACTTCTATGAAGACATGAAACATTTAATTGGATTATTTGATACAAGTGACTACCCCAACCCCAACCAATATGGGCTTCCCCACGTAAACAAAAAAGTTCTGGGTAAAATGAAAGATGAACTTAATGGTCGAATCATGCGAGAGTTTGTAGGACTACGATCCAAGATGTATGCGAGCAATATAGAAGACAACCATTTCATAAAGAGGTCTAAGGGCGTGAAAAAAGCTGTAGTTGAAAATGAAATTACCTTTAGCAACTATAAAGACTGTTTGTTTAGTAACATCGAGCACTACAAAACGATGAATACAATTCGGAGTCAAGCACACAATCTCTACAGCGTAGAACACCATAAAGTGGTACTTTCATCAAAGGACGACAAGCGTTTCGTACTCGAAGACAATATTTGAACCCTAGCATGGGGTCATTATAGAATATGCGAAAACTGTTAAATTGTAAATGTATGTAAGAGAACATACTATGGAAATTCAAGTGTATTGCAAAGATAAATTCGAAGACCAATTTTTACCTAAACCGTTACGGTGTCTTATTGTAGGACCGTCTGGGAGTGGTAAAACGAACTTGTTATTGAATTTCATTTACAACAAAGATGGAGTTCCGTTCAAGAATCTATACGTGTTCAGTCGTTCAATAGAACAACCTGCATATGTAGATCTGCGTGAACAATACAGTAGATTAGAAAAAAACCTTAGAAGACAAATAGCGTTTTTCTATTCATCCTGTCAAGATCTCATTTCTATCGATGACTGCAAACCAAACTCACTTGTGGTATTTGATGACTGCCTCCTAGAAGAGCAAACTAAAATCAAAGACTATTTCATTAGAGGACGTCATAAAGGGATTTCTTGTGTCTACCTGAGTCAGAGCTATGGTCGAGTTGATATGCAGGTCATACGAAACAATGTTAATCTGTTGTGTCTGTTTACAATGAACAAGTACTATACAAAGAGAGTGTTCCAGGACTTTGTAGGTTCTGACATGACTTTCAACCAATTTGAGGCTCTCTGTTTTGAGTGCTGGAAAACACCTCATGGGTTCATATCTATTAATACATCAGCTAAACCACAAAAAAGGAAATACATGTGCAATTTAAAAAGGAAACTAAGTGTTGAATAATACTTCGTTGTAAAACGTACCAGTATAAACGTAATTTGACGTTCATAAACGTAATTTGACGTTCATAAACGTAATTTAACGTTCATAAACGTAATTTGACGTTTAAGTATAAACGTAATTTAACGTTCATAAACGTAATTTGACGTTTAAGTATAAACGTAATTTAACGTTCATAAACGTAATTTGACGTTCATAAACGTAATTTAACGTTCATAAACGTAATTTGACGTTCCAGTGTAAACGTGACTTGAAAGATTTGAAGAATAACGCTGTATCTATTACTATAAGTATACAACATGGCGAATAAACTAGATGCAAAAGAAGCAAGGCGACTTGAAAAAATTCAGACTATCTTGGCTGCAAAGTTCAAACGTGCTGAACAGGATGAATTAAAAAACTTCTCAAACAAAAATACTATATCATCAAATGCTAATGAGACGTCTGCCAATCGTAACATATCAATAACACATGATCGACCGCTCACTGTTTCTAAAGCTAGAAAGTTGGATGAGTTAAACCGGAAATTACAAAGTGAGTTTGCTCAGACCCATTTTAAAGAGTTAGAAGATGTTCGTGAAAATGAGAAAAAGTACGAACCAATCACCAGAGCCATTAGGGAACAACAACATAGAGAATTGGAAACACAAAAGATACGTAGTCAAAACCGTATGAAACAGTTGGTAAGATTTCAACCTCAAGCATCAGATCGTCGAACGTTTGAGGATGTAGATTACGATGATGAGCCAGAAGTACAACCTCAAGAGCAATCGATGAAACAGTTGATGGATTCTAAAGTAGTAACACTTGGTTCTCTAGGAGTCCGATACCTTCCAAAATCCAACGACAAACAGTTTGGTATTTGGTACGATGAAAATCTAGAGCAGCCGATGATCGGTTCCGAACCGATTACATTTGATTATGATGACATTATATTAGTCAGCTCTCAAAAGAAATACAAAGGGACTGAGGGTCTTTGGAGATTGTTGACGAAAAACAATATAGTAGAGAAGGATCTGTACACCGATGAAGACTGGAACTCTTACAAGGACATGTTGGTGAGGACAAACTCGCTTTTCCAAAGAAACAATGCCAAAAGTAATCGTCCCAAATCAAGTCAAGGACTAAAGTGGAAACATATGATAAAACCTATTTGGGATGAGTTGGTGAATAGAAAAGTGGCAACAATTGGTTCAGGGTTAAAGGTTTACAATGAAAGTCCGGTCGAATATAAGTACATAAAGAACTTCAAAGACCTCATTGACAGGTTACACTACATTCAAGCGCAGGAAGAAGCTGGAAACAACAACTTTCATAATGAAAAAACTGTCTGTAGTTGATTTCCTTCACGATGAAATGGAAGACCTAATTGCTACACCTAAAGGGTTGAAGTACCTAGTCAGATGTTTGTCTGTTTTGCCTGAACATGTTATAGAAGGTAAAGGGCTTTTGAACGACATCATTAACAAGTTACCATTCGAGTTACATGCGCCTAAGAACTGGAATCTTGATACGTACAACTACTGTGGGCCCGGCACCCAGCTTGACAAGAGACTTGCTAGGGGAGATAAGGGAATTAATCCCCTCGATGAAGCTTGTAAGAAGCATGATATATGGTATAGGGATCATAAAAACACAGAAGACAGGTGGGAGGCGGACAAAATATTACAAAAGAAAGCTTGGGAGAGGGTTACCTCAGATGATGCTGACTTGAATGAGCGTATGGTCGGTCTAGCAACAACAGGAGGAATGTGGTTGAAACGTAAACTCGGTATGGGGTTAGGAACTTCAGGATGTATCTACCCATCAGATATATAAAGCAATGAAAGCAAATATTTTTTGCCCTATATATAAGAGAGGATATAATAGAACAGTGATCAGTGGTAAAATCAGTGATGGAGAAACTGTATATTGAATTTTCGAGCGGTATAGCAAGAAGTGAGTATAGAACTGCAATGCCAGTTTCAGAGCTCAACTTCAATGCACCCAACAACAATACAACATTCAAACTGGATCATGGAGACGCATTTTATGATTCACGCATAATGTACCACATTCAAGGAAAGTATGTGCAAAAATCTGATGGATCTGATTATCAAACTAACTCTACCGTCAAACTGGTAGACAACTTCGCGGCCTTCTTGTTTTCAAGAATAGAGCTGAGGAAACACAATACATTGATCGACACAGTAGAACTCCCCGGCATCACCAGCACTATAAAGGGGATTGTTAGTTACAGTAACACTGAAAAACAAACACTCTCAAGTAGTGGTTTCTCATCATCGTTTACAGGAGGTGGGAAGTTTGAGGCACTCGGCACACTTGGGCATTTAGGATTAGGGTTCTTTGACCACGTACGTTACCCGATGTACAAGGGAGGTTTTGAAATCACATTTACTAGGAATGAAGATAATGATGCATTGTTTCACTGGAAAGGGGCAGGGTCCACAGCAACGGATCCTAGTGATGGAAAAATTGTGATAGAGTCGTTTGTGTTACGAGTCCCCATAGTCGATTATACCAGCACTTCCAAAATCCAGTTAATTGATGGTTTGAAACATCTGAGTGACAAGGATGCTTTAGTCTACAACTTCTTTCAATGGCAATGCATCGACAAAAGAGGGGTGTTCGGTTCATCGTTCAGCTTCGATATTACAAGTGTTTACAGAAATGTGTACAATCCTAGATTTGTTATAATCGCACTTCAGACAAACAGAACAAACACCCAGGCAAAAGATCCTAGTAGATTTGACAGCTGCAACATCAAAAATGTGTCTGTGAAAATTAATGGAGAAAGGTACCCTCAGGAATTGCAGAATTTTGATATTACTAATGGTATATACAGGATCATGTACGATCAGTACCTAGGGTTCCGAAAAATAAAATTCGGAGACAATAACGTGTTAGTAAACCTGAAAGAATTTATTGATAACTCACCTTTGGTTGTAATTGACACACATCTACATCAACCAACAACAGACAGATCTCGAAGTGACATTCAGATTGAATTAGATTTTGTAAAAGCTATTGCATCTCCACAGGGGAGCAGCGGCACCACAGCATATGTTGTCGTTGTATCTGAGGCACATTTCTCATATGACATTACTCGAAACATAATCAAATTCTTGTAAAAACAAATAAAAAAAAACAACAAAAAACAAAAAAAAGTAAAATAAAAATGTTTTTTTTTCATTAGTAGGCGGCAATTATTGTTTTCATGTAAGTGTTTTGTATATAAGAAAGCGTATAGAATGGAAAGTCAGCATAATTATACAGTTCGGCTATCCGAAGCTCAAAAACGTAAACTTCGTACAGCGTACAAAAGACGGAAACCTACAGTAATCAGATTATCTAATGAACAGCTGTCTCACGGAAGTGATCGTATACTTCTTTCTGGAGAGCAACACAAGGCCGTTTCTAGAGCTGTTAAGAACAAAAAAGGTTTACAATTGCTTCTAAGTTACAACCAACTCGTATCTAATAAACAAGGAGGGTTTTTGAAGGAAATTATGGAAATGGTGGATTCGTCAGTTCCTGGAGGTAAACGCTTCATCTCTCCATTAATAAGAAGAAAGGTGGCTCCTTTACTGAGAGAAAAATTTATACCTTGGTTAAAGAGTTTAGTCGATGAGGAGTTAGACACCATTATTGAAAAAGATCCTACGGGTAGAGGGTTGAAACGACGTATTGGTCGGAAGCTTGATGCATTGTTGTCTGTGAATAAAAAAAAGAGATCTTCCCGCTGTCTCTTGGTGAAATAGAAAAATTAGCAGGTATATTAAACATTAATGAGTTTAAAGGTGTTTTCATGCGACAGTTACTTCCAGACAAACCTACAAATATCGAACGTGGTATTGTAAATCTTGGTGAAATTTCATCTGGTGGTACTCACTGGACGTGTTATGTGAAACGTGGTGAAAAGAAATTGTATTTTGATTCATATGGCGATGTCAATCCTCCAATAGAAGTAGTCAGGTACTTGGGGCCAAAAGGGTTGGTTTATAACTCAGAGCGTATTCAGGGGTTTGACGATCCTCCTATCTGTGGACATCTGTGCCTGGAGGTTCTACGACGAGATTCAGCTGGTGAGGACTGGGAACATATTCTTCGTAGTATAAGAAACAATAAAAATGCATGGAAACCGTGGTTTTATTTTCAACAGATTTGGAGACGAAATTGAAATTGGATCAATACCAACTCAACCCAATTCAGACCCTTCTCCTGACGAGATAATTGAGCTTGCAAGTGATGTATCAAAAGTCTCACAAGGTTTATCCGAAGTCAAGAAATTATTGGAATCGCATTTGGTAAAATCGGAAAAAATAATAAATGCGATCGAGATTGTCCCCACTAGTACCGTAAATGGTGAAAAGATATGGGGCAGCTTCCTACTGAAAAACCACCAGAGAATTGGTCAAGTGAGCAAAGCAGTGGAGCCATATGATGTGGTTGTCAAAGTTCAATTGAGTGAATTAGAAGGCAAGATATACATCATGCAGAAAAAATTCAACAACGAAATAAAAAATATATGGAAAGAGGTTTTGAAGACTTCCATGATGGTAGCAACTTCATCTAAAACTTGTATAGAATTATAAGTATATAAAAAACTGCAACCATGCCATTACTCAAACTAACTGGAACTGAGTCTGTACTGACTCTCCATCTAGAACACCCCATCCACTTGGATCCGAACGTAGAGTATTATATGGCTCTTGTTGGATTTTACTCTGAGAACAACATATACAACTTGTTGCAACATGCAAAAGTCTATTTTTGGGATTTGGAAATACATTTCATTCCGAAACCACTGATACTTCAATGTGGTTACTGGACCATTGAAAAACTTGAAAAGAGTTTCAGAGATTACATACAATCGTTGAATCTTAGTATAAATTCTGACGATTTCAAGATCTTTAAAGATGGTGACAAAATATCAATTAATTCTCCAATTAAATTCTACTTGGATAAAACCGTTAGTGATCTCTTAGGTTTTGAAAAATATGATGCAACAAACTTACAAAAAGAATCGTCTTACTTCAACTCAAATGAAAATGTAATTGCATCGAATCCACCGAATCTCAGAGCCGTTGATGTCATCGAGATACACTGCAATATTGTCAACAACAGTCTTGTCAATCATGATGTTCACTCTCACAAACATTTGGAGACAGCAATCCTCTACTCCTTTTCCCCTAATGTACCACACGGCTACAAAATATCTCAATCACCTCAAGAAAAACACTACATACCTCTTCGGAGCGGTTTACGAAAGATTCAACAGATCACAATCACACTTGTAGATCAAAACAACCAACTGCTCCAGAACAACCATGTAAACAACGTCCTCTATTTAGATCTGATCAGTAAATCACAAACACATACATACTCACAATTGTGGTAAATAAAAACGCGTGGTGTCTGTGACGGGACAGCGATGACATGCGTGGTGATTCGCGCGGCGCGGTTCTGACCACCCGTACTCACACTCTTAGTCGCTCTCTAACAATTTTCTGTCCCAGATTCGGTCTCACACGGTTTGTCCCAGAACCGGTCTCGGGTGCGTTGTCCCAGGAACGGCCAAAGTATACTACTTATGTTTCATGACGAAATAAAATAAGTCGTTTTGGAGAACTCCAAAAAGTTCACATGAGCATGTCTCGTATCAAAATAATGCTGATAGTCTTCTTTGACGTTTGAGAAATCGTCCATTTTCTAATCGCAAGAAAAAACTGTCAACGCAGTCCTTTGTCTGGAGGTGCTTGAGACTGAAAAGCAAGATCGCCCGCGTCCGGCCTGATACTCGTATTAAAGTCATCTTCAAGCTCCACCACGAAAATGCCCCCAGCCACACGCCATTCGTAGTTGCCAACTACCCTACCAAGAACAAGACCTCCATGGTGCCCCAATCTACTTACAGCCCTGACATAGCTCTGTGTGACTTTGTTTTGTTCAACCGACTGAAGAGAGAACTGATGGGAAAGCACTGGAATTCAGTGGAAAACATCCAAGCTGAAGTTATAAGAGTACTGAGAGGCTTTCCGGTGGAGGAGTTCCAGCGTGCTTTCCAAGTGTGGCATAACTGTGTAAGCAGGTGTATTGATGCAGGAGGAGACTATTTTGAAGTATTTTCACCCTTTTTATCAATCGGATGATTAAATAATGTATTTTCCAGATAATGGTCGTTATTTTCATTATGCACCCTATATACTCATGTCTCATCAGACGCACAACTAAAAGCACTACGGTGTTGACTGACACAATTCAAAAGCACGGTGGAGCTACTGAATCTTCCATAATGCAGATATGGTGGGAAGGGCTGATTCAATACGTATGATGAGTTTAGCTCGAGTTCACCTTCTTCTTAGTGCAGTGTCTAAAATCTGATGTTGTTTAGACTTCTTAAATCTCGAGTCATGTTCATCGAAATCGATCCTAAAATATTTTGTTCCTGAAAACGAAAAAAGTTAAAAGGAAACTCCCACATCGGTTTAACACTTAACATTCACAGCCTCAATGAATCATCCTTCTCACCATAGCTGTGTCCTGTTTAGAAGATTTGATTTCACGGAATATTTGCTTGTGTGGAAGATGGTTGATTTCAGTTGCTGCACATATAAGAGAAAGGTAGACTCACAGCTACCTGTACTCAACACGTACATAGAATCAGCTTTTCCAAAACATAGCTGCGTTACTGTGTCTAACCTTGGAATTAGGCTGAGCGTCTTAGAAGCCTACCATTTAACGTAGGTAAACTTCGGATCACCACATGAAACTGTGTTTATGGTCGCCTTCCACTTTGATGCACATTGGTCAGTGAGATTACTTACTCTCTGTGACCTTGTCTACAGACTTCTGTTGAACTTGCCTTCAAATGATAAAGCTGGCTTATTTGTTTTTTCTGAATCATATGATAGCCCACTGTATAATATTCTCTTTCCTTGTTTCTTATCTCTAACACTTCATCAAAACTTGTTTTACCAAATCACAGAAGTTTCGCTTACTTCATAACAGCTGTACATAGCAAACAATCTGTTATGAGTCCGAAAATATATTTTATACTGATTAAGATAAACTACTAAGAATTTTAAATATCACATTAATGAAACCATATTTAATATTTGTAATAGCATTTTTACCTATTCATAATGAAAGCATTCTTTTTTTATTCATCTATGATGACTACAGGACAAATACTTGTAAAATAAATACACCTTTTTTTAATTCCTATTTTTAGTACATATGATGATTTTCAGTGATTTTAAATGCAATTATAGTCAACTAATTTATTGAAAAAATGATTTAAATTATTTTTTGGTTGAAATTAACAACATCTCATAGTTGTCTTCCTTGTGTAGAGAGAACTTGCACAACTCCAATGAGTTCATTGTGCAATACAGAAAACGTAGGAACTCACACGAATTCTCTTTGGTTACCGTGAGATTACAATTTTCTTTCCTGTATGATTGTATGTTTATCCGTCCACAGGTTATCTCGTAAGTTAAATATGTTATAGAGTTCAAATTTGGCATGGAAACCAAGCGAACCCTATTGCAAAACACGTAATAAAAGTGAAGAATATTATAAAATATTTGTGTTAATTTCTCATTATTTACGTATAAGGAGTATAACTTCACTCTCCTCTCCAAAACTTTTAAGCTAGTCAGCTTCCAAGAACTGACTGAGAATTTAGTAATGTAAGGTCTGTGTTATACATAATATTGAATGCATATCTTAGGTGTTTAAAATTCAATGCATAATTCTACATACGTAAATGATGCATTAGCTAGAAATGTTTAAAAAATGTATAAATATAATACTTATTCCTTTGAATAACAAAGCATGAAATTAAAGGACATAACTCATATATATATATATATATATATATATATATATATATATATATATATATATGTCATTTTTTTGATACAAATTGTTGGCATGGGTATAGAGGTTTGTGCGGTGCGGTAATTATTTTTGAAGTGGAGAAGACAAAGTGATATAGAATGCCTCCGCATTTTATTGTGTTTCAATAAGTAATATACCTTTTATACGGCAAAGTATTGTGAATTTACTAACAAAAAATTAAAATTGGTTTTTAAGAGTCTTCATATATTGATATTGTAGGAGTATGCCACGTCGAGTGTAGCATAAAAGAACAAAAAACCTAAAAGTACCGCAGAGGAAGTTTTTAAATGAACGTCAAAGCAACTGAGCACTCGATGTAACTTACTCTTTGTAGTCTCAACTGCTTTGTAAGAGAACTATCTTTCTGTATCAGCCTCATAGACTGATGTTCCTCGATGTACTTTACGAAATTTAACAATTAAAATTTTGTTTTTAAAATCAAATTTTACTTAGTATTGTATATTTAAATTTCCTATGACTAAAAGTACTATGTGTGATGATACTAATAATATTAGATTTTCCGAGAAAGTGTATACAAAAATGTTTAGTTTACGTTGGCTGAGACGTAGGGAAATCTAAAATTACTTTTGAGTATGACGAATGTAATGTATGTATGTCTGAACTTTCACAAAATATATTGAACGACCAAACCCATAGACCTGAAATTTGCACGAAACTAATTTCTATAAAGGCAATATTGAGTCCGATTATAGTGCTGTCACTTTATGATATTTAGCTGACCAGTTCGGCTGAAACGTTTAAATTGATGTTACCATGATGAAAACGAGAAAAGTTTTTTAATAAATAAATATTTAAACATCCTGAGTACAACGCAAATGATTTCTAAATGTTTGGAAACATACTTTTAAGACAAAACATGTGGATAATTTTGGTTTTAAAATGTCTTTACATGTGAAATAGACGTCTAAGCGTTTTTAACAGTATTTATGGTAATCTTTGAAAATTATCATACTAAAACAATGTAATGTATTGTCTCTTACATCTCAAACATCTAGGATTTTATTATCAGGCACAAACTCTACGGACAGCATTTACATGTATATTTCATATCTTAGATATGTGCATGACATTTCACAGTATTATATCATCCGGTGTTGCAACTCATCTATTTATCCGTATGACAGAATAAAATATCTTTTAATATGTAAATTCTTCTCATCTCAGTTTCATACTTATATAATACTGTTATTATATCATTTAATAAGTAGTTAAACCCTAAACCACAAGCTCTTTCTTTTTGTACCCAAAACGTACGATCGTTTTTAGTTGATTATGACACATGAATCGTTGATGTGAACGTTAATACCTAGTCAGTTAGAATTCATTTATTACAATTAAACTTAAATCTTAACCCTATTATAAAATGCTAGAATATATTTATTATACAACTTAAGGTAAATAATTCTGTTAGTAATCTTAACACTGTTTATCAAATATGTACTAACGGATTTTAAATCATTTGTACATTATATGGAAAAGGACTGTACACTGATTCCTTCTGTACACTTAGAGTTATGAAAAGATTAAAGACCCCAAATAACAAGTTTTTTCTGTTTCACTACAAAACATACCATAAACATTTTATGTTTCGATAAAGATAATAATAACTAAACAAGAAAATAAAATCATCGTGTAAAGTCCTTTCATATTAAAACTCTTCTAATGGTCAACGCCCATTATATAGGGACTGTTTTACTGTTTTTGTCTGTAATTATTAATCGCTTAAAATCGGATGTAAACTGCTTTGAATAATTATAATAGTTAGAGCAAAAATTGGATTTCTAAACAATTAATAGAAACTAATTTTTGAAAAATTCAAAAAACTAAATTGTTTGTTTTAAAAACGGTTACGCTTTTATATATATATATATATATATATATATATATATATATATATATATATATATAATAAATTTCAAAGTTCTTAACTTAAGATATGAATCTCCCAATTGTCTTTTAAATATTGCTTTTTCCATGACGTCATTAGTACCGATTTAATTTCTTAACATAATTAGTAACATATAGAGTAGTACAGTTCCGATTAATATTTATAATTAAATATAATTATTATCTGTTTTATTCTCAACTAATAGGAACAAAGTTACTCTCAGTTACGTTTTATGTTTATTTTAAAAATGAATTACTTAAATATAAATAATTTTATTTAAAATGTACTTTATTTTACGAGACTAAATGTTTAATAACTACTAGATATGCTACAAAATGAATAAAACAATACAAAGTTGTACTACAAGAAGCAAACAGGCGAAATTAAAAATAATTCTGAATGTCTGTGGAGGTTAAATTCAGAGCTCTAATGATGGTTTCAATAAGTAATTGGTTAAATCAACAATTTCAGACCATATTTTACCTAAAATCTGTATATTACAGTTTTTGTTTTATTAAGTGTAAACAATAAAATGTTATTAATATATTATTTTTATTCCTAAGTCAACTAGCAGTCGCTTTTTTCAAATTATTTTCATTATTGCACTGCTATTAAATGCCTGACTGATATCTCTCAGACACATGTAAGTAAATAATTTTCCAAGAAATCTTTACACTTTTTATGAGATATGTATGAACGGATATTATATAGCTTGGACGATGTGTTAGAAATGATTGTAAACTGATTCTTTTTGTACACTTAGAGTACTGAAAGGAATTACACACATAAATCACAAGTTTCTTTTTTAGCTCACAAAATATCCGAAAGTTATTTGTTATCAAGATAATCTTCCTCATTGTAAAAACCATATTAATTGTACACGCGTTATAACTAAAAAGAAACTGTTTCAATGTACATTGTACATGAAACTGCAATTATATAATTTCTTAGGAGAAGCAAAATACAATTTTCATAATTTAATTTAAAACAATCAATTATTTGAAAAAATTGTGGGAAGTGCAATTTTTTTGTAACTATTAACTCCTAAATATGATTGATAAAAAGAAATGTATAACTATCTCCATAACCATTCAGCAATGTTCAAACCACTACTCTAACACTAATAGGGTAGTCACACTAGCTTAGTTTACTTCCATATTTATTGCACAGTTGACATTGATTACCCTCCTGTACTTTAAGGAATTATAATTTTATTTTTATTGCGCACGTTACGGCATATATATTTATATTGTTTGAATTCAAAAAAGATTTACTATGTTTTATATTCAAATGTAGATAAGGTATTTTTTTAGTATCACTATAAACATGTTAGAGAAGTTTAAAATAATAAGCTGTTATGTACTAGATTTTGTGCTTAAAGAGCCTTTTGTCCATATCTGCACAGGACGTAAAATCTTTCACCTTTTTCATTCTATCTTTTTAATAAGAAACCACTTCCATTAAGTTATTTTATTTTGAATATTAAATCAAGTAGTCTACAATACGGTATACTATTAAAGTTAGATCAACATTTATTAAAAATATAATTACTATACAAATACTTCACTAGTTAAGTTATAATCACGGTTGATTCAGAATACTTAAATTTTCATTGCTAACTAGCACCCGTGTATATAAAGACTACTGTTCATGAATAGTGCGTCCGATTCTGAACTCAAACTCTGACCCTTTGCGTGGTATAAACGAGTATACATGGTATGCATACTACCGAGACCCTAGAATATGTAATATTACTTTAGCGTGTACTCAACAGATGAGAAGGTGCAGGTATTATAGTACTGACTCGAAAAAATTATTATAAAATTATTTAATTTATGAAAGCCATAATGGAGTCCAATAATAAAGTGAGTGATTAAACCCTCGACAGGCGAGAGTTCTGGAGTTTGATTCAGTAACTAATTCATAAATTTTAAGGTTTGATAATATTTATTCTTTTAAAAACAACCCTATGCTTTTATTTTATATTTTATTTAAACCGTTTTACATGATTTAGTCGAGCATTAATATTATTATTCAGCAGGCTTACACTAATATAATATTTATTCAAGTAAAACACGTTATAATGAAGGCTGTTTGGCATAAGTTAAAAGATGATTCTCTCAAACAAATTTCGATTTTATATCAATTACGTTAAACAGGTCAAATTCCACTGTGTTGTAATCCATAAACATATCAAATAACAAAACGATTCTCCCTGTATTCTTTGGGTACAGAGCGGATTATAAACAGCTTAAAACACAATTTTTGCAGTTTTGGAAGGAAGTTTTGACAACCTTAATAAACCTAGACACAAAAACCCAACCAAATAACAACACTTATTTGAATTTTGTTTACTTAGTACTAGTGTTGTCACAACATTTATCTGTTCCGGTGTTCTGTCACTAAAACTAGGATGTTTAACATGCTTTGTTAGTGAGAGATCGAGGAACAGATTCTGTGATTTCTAAAGAAATAATATAAGTTACTCATCTTTAAGTTCTGGTCCTGGTTCTGGCCATAGCATATCCTGGAGGAGTTTCCTGGATGTGCTCAAATGAAAATAATTTTGATCATAAACTTAGCTATAGGAAAATTACTGAACAAAATGTTGTATTTAGTTGTTTCTATGGATATACATTGTTTGTATATTTTGTACTTTTGGGTATGTTTCAGCTGTTTCCTTATTTAATTTTAAACTTAACTTGTGCACGTATTTTCTTATGTCACGAATATTCCTGAAATGTGACAAAATTCCCGTTATGTGATTATATAGTTGAACGTTTTATAGTTACAAATATATCAATAAATATACTTATAACATTCTTGTTTTGAAACGCAACCCAAAGACAAGTGTGCCATGACATTGTATAATACAGCCACATCTACAAAACCTACATAAGTTCTACAATATATTTTATTCTATTAGTCTGCAATAGTTGTACTTTTAAATGTTAATCAAGAATTATTATAATGGTATTTCACGAATTTATAACTAAAAATATTATATAAATACTTCCAACCAGATTATTCCACCTTTTATGCAGAGGTATTATATTACAGTTCTGAAGCATATGAAAAAACCTATATCGTGCAGGTTTAATTTTGAAAGTGCAAACAAATTAATGTTTATATCGGAATGATCAAACATATATTGAGTTTTTACGTCTATACGGATTTTATGGCGTTAATATTTCTGTTTTTAATTTATACGCTACCTCACGTGATACTGAGTGTTTATAGTTTCCCCTTTTTATATAAGGAACAAATGTGTAAATGCAAGCCGCAATTTTTAATTTTCTTGTAGCGATTGTTGTCAACAAATCTTTAACAACTATGGGTTAGCTGAGTTGTAATTTTACGTTCTAGTATAACGATACGTGTATGGAACTTCTACAAACCTACGATTTCTGCGTTAAAAACACTTCTGTGTCAAATTGTTTATATTTTAATGTCAAATGTTAATTTGCCTAAATTTATCGTTTAAGAATATATACGGGTTAAATAAGTAGGCCTGAGAAGCCTATTTCAATAAAACATGTCTGTTTCCAACTTTTTTAATTTATTTTTTTTACCTAGTCTACATGAGAGGGACAAAACGAGTAGTCTAATGTTAAGTAATTGTCAAAATATGGAAGAACAAGGGGTCATATTTCCAAACAATAGCAAGCATACAATTGCGCAAGGAATTTTATTGCGCCAACTCTTTTTTTGTGCATGCAGTTATTGTACTGGAGTGAATATTGCCATGTAATGAATACTATAATGTATAAAGTTAGTGATTATATAGACTAAAGCTATCATATTGAGGTAAAAGCAATAAAAAATCTTTCTTTTATGAGTAAGAATAAAATAAATATAAAAAAGCTTACGAGTATACTGATAGTGAATTTCCGGGTTTCAAAAATTACTACATAATGTTAAAATTCTTTAACCGTTTTAACTCCTAGATGGTGCAGCAAACTTATTATTTTAGTTATTTATAATATATGAAGACATTTTGTGTTCAAACTATTAAGTGTTCTTTACTCCCTGGAGTCCATTATTGATAGATTTGCTTTCTGTATTAGAACCCTGGGTATGATGACAGTTATATCTGTCAGTACTTCTCAAAAGTTATAAACTTAGACAAGAATTGCTTTTTACTGTATAACAGAAAGTGAATATCCTTTCACGAGAACTTATATTAAATATTTCTTTTCGCTTGTAATACTTCATTCTTAATCCAAATTCACATATATTATGAATTGGATAGGACTAATGTAGATCATGAAGTGTTTTTCAAGTAGCTAAATTAAGAAATAAAAAAACAGACATGAATAATCTTTTTAAAATCTACATTTACACATGTAGATAAATTATTTAACAGTATTTTTTTCTTTTTAAATTCTTCAGATTAAATGTATCAGTTCACATATTCAGAGAAACTAAACACCAGTTTCTTGGAAAAAGAAATCTTAGAACACACAACTAGTTCTTAGGTTCTAAAAATGTACAACATTATTAAAACTGCTCTCACTTTCAGATCGTTTTGAAATAACATTCCCTTTAGTATGAGACAGATGTCGTAACATATATACTAAATACAGTTGTTTCAGTTTTGTGTGAAGCAATTCATTTAGTAGCCTTCAGCTTAAACATAACAGGTCTTATTTCTATTAGATTAAGCCATACAGTAGTTGAATTTTGTATCTAAAGATTCCAGTAAATACCCTTGTTATAATTCCTGGACTAAAAATATATTGAACAACAAAATGTAAAATTCTGCAGCGAATTACAGATTTTATTAATAATCTTTTTTAAATTAATATACTAACGAAGAGAGTTTTGTCATAATTGATTATACTTTAGACTAAGTTAAGATTATTGTTACTACGCGTATTCAGCGTGCGCGAACAAGCACTTGAACTCGAACCCTTGAGTTGATCATTTGAGACAGTTACTCAGCTACTGTAGGAGTTGTCTAGTAAGCATATATTATATACATATTGCTTAAAAAATGTTAACCAATGCATCACTTAAGTATGTTATTAATTGAATTTGAAGTGGCTTAGCCAATAATGCAGGGTGTAACACGGAAATAAAGAATTGCTCCATCAGTTTTTGTTAGAAACTCAGTTTAGAACCGTAAATTGTTATTATTAAACGGTTTTCTAACTTGGAAATATGATATAACGTTATTCAGATACTGGTAAGAAAAGTTGTTTACTGGAATTTAATTTTTTTACTGGGGGTTTCTCTCGTATACGAAACATAACCGCAGAAGTAATATTTAGCTACGAATATACAATTGTACCTAATATAGACTATTGGCTATGATATTAGTTAGTAGATTATAATATACAAAAAATGCTTTTGACGTAATTGCAACTACTAACAAAATTCAAATTAAATACGCTTTGTGAAGAAAACCCTTGACGGAGGGATTTCCCTAAACCAATTTTCTAGAGACAACAACAACATCTACTGGATAATATATACTGTAACCATACTCTAAAAATGTTGAACCTATTAGAAATTGTGTTGCTTACTAAGTGATAGTCTTTGTACCAAATGGACGAAAACCATTGGATTGGATAAAACGAAGGTCGCAGTAATAAATATTCGATTCGAAAAATGTATTTATAAGTTTCATTGTGGCAATTAAAACCTACAAGCACCACTTTCAGATGTTAAAAAATAATGTCTTGCCACATTTCTGCAAAAATAGAGTAATAATGAACTTAATTTATATGCTCGGGGGTGAGCGTAATGCTTCCAATGCTCTTTGGATATTTACCTACTAACTTAATAATTTACTAAAACTTTAAAATTGACTTCCCTTCACGTCGATGTCGACTTACACGCGTAGTGTCAGCATCTTGACTAACATTGCAGCAGCAGTCGAAAAAAGTGAAGATTGGTAGACTAGAAGTATATAAACCATAAATATTGGAAGTACTCGAAGTTGTACTCGTAGTTAATGAGCACTCGTAAACTCGCCTAAAACAGAATCTCAACAGTATTATCCACTTATCGAGACAACTTATAATCATTACAACGTCGTCTCGTCAGAAGAACATCACCTAACTATTATCTAAATTAATCCTCCAAATAAAACATCATCAAACAACTTTATTATTTAAAATTGTACTTTATATTAATTTAAAATTAAATGTCTCGTATAAAAAGGTTAATTTATAA
Organism: Homalodisca vitripennis; assembly: GCF_021130785.1. Classification (NCBI taxonomy): domain Eukaryota; kingdom Metazoa; phylum Arthropoda; class Insecta; order Hemiptera; family Cicadellidae; genus Homalodisca; species Homalodisca vitripennis. Next base: position 85,891 of record NW_025776981.1, read on the forward strand.
TGTGAAAATATAAATTTTAACTTACCAACAAGGCACTTTAGTTGTTTCTTTACAGCAATATGTTCAGATACAAAGTTCGGGAAAAAAGTGTATTAGTTACAAGAATTAAAAATGTAGTTACAAAGAACATCAAATTACTTCTGCTAACCATCGACGAGTAGCAGAGTTGCGAAAAGTTGTATTATACAAAATTAAACTTTATAACGGTGCATTTTCTATGACGCTTAGCCTAATGGTTAGACATGAACCATCATATAACTCATTCTTGTCTATGTAGAAATTTCATGCAAGGTTTTATACCAGTTTTCTGGTAAGCAAGCGCGGATACCAAAACGCAAGATTGCGGTACAGTTATTTATTAACAACAACTTTTAACATTGACTACAATATACTATACTTTATTTTTACTCTACTAATAAAAGAGTTACTTAATCTTGCCGTATAGGAATTGGTTGCTTACATATTTATATATTGCACAATTTTCTCGTTTCCATCATGGTTACCTAAAGGTTCTTTGGAAAAATATTCAGTGACGCTCATCCAAATCCCATCAGTTATAATGCACTAATATTAAACACAGTGTTACTCAAATACAAATTAAGCTTCACGCAAATTTAAAATACTATAGGTCGTTTCGTTTTCAGGATATATCTTGCAGACTAACAAACATAATTAACACGGGCATCACCGATAATTACAAGTTAAGAAATGAAATTAATTTAAACAATCAAATGTTAAAAATTATTTCCTGTAAACATTACATTAATTCAACATAGACTATACAAAATTAAAAATAATATTATAGAGAATATAAAATTGAAGTCCTTATGCGAGTTTCTGCATGTTGTCGAAGTAGATGTTTCTCAATAACATTGACGAGTACAATGTATTAGATAATTAAAAACAAATCTGATATGACCTTAAAGTCAAGTGAAGACAATAATATGATTTAATATAGTGTGTTTTTTCTATGAACTTAAAATAATGCATCCGCATTCTCACGTTCCAATACGAAATGTTCGAGGCCCTTTAGATATCTAGTTTGCAATTTACACTATCTTATTTCAAAGCTAATTTAGTTTTACAGTTATATGTATAAATTAAAGATTATTATGTACAAAATTATGGTACTCAGTCATTATAAGAGGAAATATTGAATAGCAATTTATAGTAGCATTTATTAAGATTAAAGTAAAATGAACATGTAACAATCAGAGCCTTAGTTGCCCCGGTATCTGAGTATAAACTGCAAAACCTATAAGTTTAGATGGCTCGGCACTTCTTAACAATTATATTAATGGTTCCCATCTGATTTTGCAGTAGATTGACTTTCCTGACAGGGTGTAATGAAAATTATATCCCGATAAACAATTTTTGTAAATAGTTTCTCTACCAAGTAGAACCCGAGCATTATTTCCAAATATAGAATTTTCATTTACTTTCTTAAGAAAATTATCATTAATAGTGGAAATTAAACTACATAGAGACATAAGAAACTAAGAAGTTGTTTCTATAACCGTATAATTTGAATTGGCAATTTCAATCGGCTGTTGTAAAGTAGAAGAGAGCTCTGGTGGTAATATCACCATCTAATTGAATAAATTAAAAGATAAAGACCATAATATTCTTCTCAAATCTATACAACACCGTAATTAGAAATCATTCAGAATAAACAAATTAATGCAATACGTTCTGAATTTAAATCCTAAATGAGCTTAACATGTACTAATTTAAAATTATTTTCAATATTTACACTAGTATAAAATGCCTTAAAGATTTCTCTCAGACACATTTAAGTAAGTAATTCTCTTGGTAATCTTTACACCTTTATATAAAATATGTGAGAATGGATATTAAAACCTTTAATGAGTTTCACTACAATAGTTGTAAACTGATTCTTTCTGTACACATAGAGTACTGAAGGGATTTAAAACCATAAATCAAAAGTGTTTACGGTTCATTTACAAAAAATACGAAAGTTATTTGTAGGTCAAGATAAAACAAGACAAAAAACTTATTGTATAATTCATTACAAATGATAATCCTTTTAACTGCAAATGGAACTGTTTCCACTGTATTTGCTGTTTGCTGTCATTATCGCTAAATCTAAGATGGAAATAATTGATTCCATTAAGAAGAATAAACGAAGAAAAACTTTGAATTTATTGTAAATCAATAAAGTAACACATCTATAATTACTTGTCTCGATCCTGGTCTTCGTCAGCGTTCTCCGGGTGGATATTTTCCGCGTACTGCATGTTGAACGAATTGAACATTACAACGAACAATGAAAAAGGTCCTGGTCCTTGTCAAGCTATTAGTCATCGCACTTGTTCCAGGTCGTGCTTCTATAACCGTGTGTTCAACAAATTGTAAATAACACTGTTTATTTATCAAAAACCTTCTAATACCTGTTCTTTGTTGTTTCTATGGATATTTAAAATGTATTAATATGTACACTGTAGTATGTTTCCTCTGTTTCTTTTTAACGCTTTTCATCTCTACTTGCTTGATTACGTCATGACTACTATTAATATTAAATCGGTTATTTTATCAGATTACCCGAACAGATACATAGAGGAGGGGGTGCAAATGTGGAAACCCTGTTTCTTTTTAATTAGTAAAAAATCAAAAGATTGTTATTTCAACCTGAAAAATTACCTTTTAATACGTTGTATTGTTGATAATAGATAATCATCAACCATAATTGCAATATCCATGTACTTAAAAACTATAAAAATGTTTAGCAAACTTACTAGAAATTCAGATTGTTAAAAAAAGTGCGGGGAATGAGGAAACATCCCAAATGTACAGTAAATAATGTCTTAAACAAGTAGGAATATTGAAATTTGCACATTATATTCTTTTTTTAGTTGTTTTTATTGGTAGAAAAAATTTGTAGATAAGAAAAAAATAAATAAAACATAATTTAATGTATTACAAAGTTGGATGAGTTTAAATTAAAGGTCTTTAATTTATCTAAACTTTTATGAAACATAGTCTCAATATGTTCACATAGTCAACATAGTCTTACTTGCAGAAATCGCAAACATAAATGTCTTCTTCCACACTGGCACATTCAGAGTAGCTCCATTCATCACATAACTGACATTGGATCCATATTCACCACGCACATCTTTTGAAAATGGATCGCCACAAAATATGCACAGGGCATCTTCATCAGAGGGTTTTTCTACACCAACTGGAAGTTCTAGATTGGAATCTCCTGAAGATATGGATTCGTTGTGTTCTTCAGCATCCGACTCTTTATCAAAATGCAGGCGTTTGTTACATGTTTTTTGCAGAAGAAGAAGCTTTGGATCTTTTTCCAGTTTTCTTTCCAGTTGGAGGCAGCTTGTGTTTATATTTGATAAGGATTCTTCAAGTTGTTGCTTGTACGGGAATGATGTGAAAACAGCGCAAGTACTTGGCTTTCGACCTTTATTGGAAGTCTTCCTCTTCATCGGAGGTAATGGCATTATGTCATGTGGTGACACGCAAATATTTGAACAGGTGTTTGCCGAGTTGGGAAGTTCTGAAGAGGTTCCCGGTATGGCGTGATCATCTGAAGAGGTATTTGGCAAGGCTGGATTCTTTGTAGAGGTGCTTGGCAAGGCGAGATCTTCGTATGGCTCCTCTCTAATAGCAGGTGTCAAGGGAAGGGAATAGACATCACTGAAAACAGTTTGGTTACATGGGAACATTCCAGTCTCAGAACATCCTTTGATAGCGATAGAGGCTGTCTGGCATTGTAAGTAAGCCTTACCAAACAATTCGGCCATATCGTAAGGCCCTAAGGGTCGATTGCTTTGACGCAGCCATTGCCGGATGTACTCACTGTAGTATGTCTTGATCGAGCCTATGAATGTCTTATTAAGTGGCTGAGTCTTGTGCGAGGTGTGAAGGGGGATGCTCTCAATTGTTACATGGTTCATCCTTGCACGTTCAATAACATCAAGGTTTCTTTCGTGGCTGTTGTGCCCGTCTAAGACAAGCAGAATCGGTGACTCTGCTGTGGGATACGTCATAGCAAGAAAATGATCAAATCACTCAGTAAAAATCTCTGTTTGAATCCATCCAGATGGATGTCATTTTCCTATCGACCCAAGTGGCGCTCCTTCATTAGAGCATCTGTCCAATTCTTCCTGGGAAAGATCATCATCTTTGATCATCATCAATGAAGCTTCCACCGGCACTCATGCAGCATATCACAGTCACCAGCGAACCTCTTTCAGCTACTGTAATTGCCCCCACTTGACGTTTACCTCTAAGCCCATGAGGTATCTTGCTCTGGACTACAGTTAGTCCGGTTTCGTCGACGTTGTAGACACGATCAGCTGTGAAATTAAGCTTGTCGTACTCAGCTTCCAGAATGTCAGAGAACTTGCCTATTGCTTCCCTATTGAACCCATTGGCACGTGAAAATGAGGTTCCCATAGGCTTTTGAATTGTGATTTTGTTTTTGTGTCGCCTAATAAAAAGATCAAACCAAGCCCTACCAGCTGCATTTGAGGTAAATGGGTGCTTGATATTATTCTTTAGGGCTAGTTGATAAGCCATCTTTTTGACATCCAACCTAGTAAGGCCATAAAAACAATGATCCATTTCGACCAAAAACTCCACCAACTGCTGTTCCATAGTATCAGGTAGGACAGGTTTACGTCCTACTTTTAAACCAACACATTCTTCAGGTGATAGACCAATCTTGACGAATCGCTGAAGTGTCGTCTGGGGCACTTTAAACTCCTTTACACACTTTCTTAATCCCATCTTATTTTCCCTGTATGCTGTTATAGCTTTAATCATATTTACATGATCCCACTTCTTCAAAAGAGACATTCGCCTCGGCCCGATGTGCTTCCTTGGCAACTAAAACAGAAGCACATCGCATATTAGAAACAATGCATATGATGTGGGTAATGTGGAAACGTTTCCACATTGCCCCCATATACATGTTTCCAGGTTACCCGCACTTTAGCCATATTGGATTTTCCAACTTAATTCAAGAAAAAGTTAGCTTACATATTCATTGCAACCAAACAGTAACTTCCATACAGCTTCCTTTTCCAATACGATGATACTATGATAAGATAGACTAACTAATATCTAAAACTGACCTTCCAAAACTTCTGGACATTCACGAAACAGAGGCCGATGCACCACCATTAACTACAATGCCCGACTAACTCCTAGCGCTTTACCGTTTAAAATAAGAACTAGAGTGACTGTTTGCGGCAATCGACGCTAGATCAAAGCTCCCTGTAGTCGGGATACTTGACGTTTCCACATTACCCTCATGTTTCCACATTTGCACCCCCTCCTCTACTAAATAGATAAACATGTTTTATTTCTCGTCTTACATTAACGTCAACGTGATAATTTAGAACAAATAATCAGGTAGAATACTCGATATGTCATGTCATTGCTAAATAGTATATCTGCAACGAAAAGAACCTTTGCAGATTTGAGTTTTCACTTTGGTGTATCTAACTTAAATGGTCTACATAACATTATATGCTTATCTGTAACATTCTTTAAAGGAGTAAAGTTCCGTAGAGCAAATTACTTACTACATCAATTACTTATTAAATAAACAATACATTATTTGAAAAGTAGGTTGGAGAGGATGAGGATAAATACTATTACTTTTAATTTTTAAACAGTTTACGCCGATCTGCTTGTACTAATCAACACCTGTATGCCGCGGACAAAACTTAGGCTATAACTATTTCCATAAACAGTCTGCAATGTTCAAACCTCTGTCCTAACACTAGTAGGGTTGCAGTACTGGTTTAATTAACTTTCTGTACTCATTGTATAGTTGACATTGATTACTCTCCTGTACTTTAACAAATTAATATTTTACACTAATATATGTATCATGGTAGAGAATTTTTAAATTTCTTTATAAAAAAATATTAGCAAAATTTATTCCAACATAGTTAGACTATATTTACAACCCAGCAGGGATTACTTATGGCTGTTTTATACCTTCCAGTTCAACTTACCACTAAGCACAACTAAAATCAATGTGTTACTTAAATCTCGCATTATGGATGTCCAGAAGCGGCACATCACTAAAGGCAAATGTCAAGATTCTTGAGGTCAGGTTAATTTGACAGTCTATTGTGGCAGACGACTGTTGGGGTTGCTAGTGTTCGCTTTCTAAAAGTCACAGGTTCTTGCCTGCCTATACAAAAGGGTGTGCACCTACCTGCTTTGACTGAAGAGGCCGGTTCACAGCTGGCCTCCCTCTCTTTCGAGGGGACATAAGATTAGCATCCTAAGTTATTGTTTATAGATATCAATATGAGGCGGTACCTACCCCTAACCTTACCCTTCCAGAATATCCTGTCATTCCAGAGGCAGTGCAAAGTTCCTTGTAGGACTATGTTCAATTTTTAAGCTTCTTTTCCTAAAAGTATAACCATATTTCTATTAAATGAGTTTAAAAATAAAAATTTTTACGCTGTTTGGGCCTTGAATATGGCTTTTAATGTATATTTGCAAAGGACGTAAAACCTTTCTTTACATGTACAATCTATTTCTTGAGAAACCGCTATCCATCAATGAAAAGCTCTTTGGTATTTTAATTTTATAGCATATAGTCAATATTAACTCTGAGATATGACTTTTTAAATTTAAAAAGACTCTTGGCCTTTTTACAAAATAAACCGCAGTCAAAATCTTATTGCACCTTTTCTACCTACTTCTATCTGAACGTTAAACTTAGATCAAATCAATTCACAAATTTTATTTTCCACACATGGCATATATGGTATCCTGCGGGATACTTTAGTTTATTATGAGAAGATGAAAAGTAGGTGATTTAAATATTTACATCAGTAAAGTCATGTTTGAAGCATACTTAACTTACATGATTGCTCACAAACTTTAACGTATTTGCAACCCCCGAAGTTTTACGCCACTCAACAAGGATTACTTGTACGTAATTCTGCTCTCCTAGGATATTTCTAGTGGTAAATTAAAGTATTTTTACAACCCATGTAACTATTTATTACTGTATACTGAATCTTTTACCTCACTGGTCACGAGATTAGGATAGATTTCCTTTGCAGTTAAAATAACGTGTACATTAAAGCCTACTTCTCCATACGTCATTGTTTCTTATAAGCCTCAAGAATTTACATTAAAATAATTCTGAAATAATGTAAACAGTCGGAATTTTAGTGCTTCCGGCCCCAGTCAGCTTCCAGTTTTAGGGTAGTTTCTAGACTATGAGCTCCCAGCTTTTAGGCGCTGCTTTCCTCGAAGAGATTTCAGTCACGGGAGAGCAACTATGGAATTTCCCGACCCTTAAAAGCAATTAGCCTCTAATATCTTTCATCCTCTGTGAGGTGCCTGATCTCCTGTAGTTACCTGTCCTTGGGAGGCCAAAATCCTTGGAACTCTCACACCGTACTAGCGCCTAATCCGATACTGCAGGCGGTTTCTGTAGAATTAAAATTAGGACACCTCACGGTCTGTTTCAGCTCCTGCTCTCTTGGATTTTCCGGCATCTTGGTGCTTCCGGTGCCTAGTAGCACTTGGTATTTAGATCCTAGAGGCCTCTAATACTTCTAAAATTTAAGGGGTCTTAGTTTCTTACAGTTCCCGAGCCATGGATGCTTTTGAAGTCTCTATAATCTCTCGGCCAATGGAAGATCTTAATCTTTGTCAGATATTAGGCATTTTCACAGTTTCACAATGCTGGTTCTATTAAAGGAAATTTTTCTTGGTTGTGGCACATTCTTGGCTGTCTCACAAGCTCTAAAACGCGACTGGGTGATGAGTTCCAGGCGTTCATGTGTAGAGGTCCTTAGCCAAATAGGCACACACACGATTTTCGAATGCCAAAATTGTAAAAACATCCATTCCAAGTCCTTCTAAAGTTCCAAAAGCAGTGCAGGCCTGTTTTAAAAGTTAACAACTGTTGCATTTCCCAAGCCTCTAGATATGGAAAATACCTGTATACTGTATGACAAAATGTGAATTTACCAATAGGCTCGTTCTGAGGCAGGGAGAACTAACACACTGCAACAAACAAGACGACGATTCCTGAACGCTTGCTCTCGCAGGGTTGAGATTATCTGATCAGCAGATATTAAATTGATATAAATATTTCCCGAACGCTCAAAACATTTACAACTCGTTTGAAACGCTGTTTAGTATCACGCGCATTACATACTTTACACGAGTTATTGATAATATATTGATAGGCCATTATGATCATTTGAATAGTACCTGATTGAAGTCGGAGTATTTGGTGATGTATGAATGAGAATGAGCAAATAAATGGCTATTTTAGAGGGTTGTGGTATGAAACTCTCAGTTTAATTATAATTTATTGCATTTCTATTTAATTTAATATTCTCTGCAATGAAGATTTGACTCTTAACTACTATTGACTATTTGTAACAAAGAACTATTTAATAAAGTAAATATAACTATTATTGCTGAAATAAGCTTCAAAAACTGCTATTTTTCTGTATACTCTTTTGATCTCTTCTGACAGACGTTGAGTCCCGATTCCATAATCCAAACCTGATAACGTCTGATCTCAGACGCCGCGCTAAGCGGAATTTGAAAGTAAGCTAAACTCAACATTCGCTGGGTTATATCAGTTATTTTATTTAATAAACAACTTAAAATAATTCATTTAAGGATTCCTAGTATTTAGCAGTTTACATAAACTAATTTTTACTCATTGTTAAAATACAGCCTAGTACGTGATATTATTACGGTTTTAAAACATAGGTATGGCTACAGGATAACTTTTTTAAGTTAAATAAAAACAAAAAAACTTATAAACACATATAACATTCTTATTGTGTTCGGTAACTTCCATGAGAATTTCAAATTTAGAGAATTCATCTTCAGGTACTAGGTTATGGTACATCATATAAAAATAAAACAAATAACCTAACTAAATTAACATGGGTGTTTTAACTAAATCGGTAGCTACATTTATTCCTTAATTTATGTATTCTAAATTTACATTTTTAAAGCTTTTAAAATTACAAATGTTATGCTGAAACACGATTGCTATCAATTAGCATATCAGGATTTGTTTTAAACTTTTGTAATTTTCTAAATGTTCTAAACTAGACATTAAGTAAATTCTTTTGCTTATGTGTAAATTTCAATATTCTTTATATTTTGTGCATTTATAACCAGTTTTATTTAGATTATAACCTGCTTTGATTTTGATCATTTGATATCTCAGTTATTTTGCTTGTTCCTTAAATAATCTAATTTCGGAGGTTAGTACTAGTATACGTACTACATACTACTAGTATGTAAAAACAGATCCGAATTCATATGAATACTTTTTATATTTGAGAAAAATAGTAAACCATTTCGACCTGAACGCATTGGGTACGGGGGTTGACAATAGCCCAAAAATGTACTACCATTTCTACAAAACCAATCAATGGAATTTCATGATTGCAGTAATAAATCTAGTTCAAAATATTAATTTAACTAGCTGTTTCCCGCGGCTTTGCACGCGTCTCTTAAGCTTTGCCCGTATATTTCTTTGCCTTCAAATAGTGTTTGGATATTTAATATACGTAACTGTGTCGTAATTGCAGTTTATAATGTGCAGGCGCTTTGATAACTATTATTATCTTTCAGTACAGCCTGGTGGTGAGTTACATCAATGGGCATTGCATATAAACCTTCTACATAGAAAAATACAAATAAATACAAATTTTCATAGTGATCGGTCCAATAGTTTCTGAGTCTATAAAGGACAAACACACAAACATTCATTTTTATATATTACTAGCGGGCCCGGCGCGCTTTGCTGCGCATTTTAATAATTTTTTGCAAAAGTTGCCCGCGGCTTCGCACGCAATTTCCCGTTGAAAACAGTACACTATATTCACTTATTCTTTTTCTATCACATTCTAAACATTGCTGAGATAATTGATAGTCGTTCCATCGTGAGCCTCTTGGGCGTATTATGAAGGTATGTACCATATTCCTGCCTCTATCTAGCTGTTACCCACGGCTTCGCACGCAAATCTTAAGAACCGAAGTCCTTATATTACTTAGTTAATTTTTTTTTACTATAATAAATTTTAGATTAAATTAGTTATATCTCCGATGCCACGATTGAGCTTGCTTTGTTGTCTCGATCGAGAGAATATGTACACACGGAGTTTTGAGAACCATACTTCTGTCAAAAAAAAACAACTAAGGTTGATTTTATAACATTCTTTATACAGGGTGTATATTATGTCTGGAAACACCCAAATATATCCTTTAATAATTTAAATATATAATTTGAAACCTCTTACAATCGTGATAGAGATTGGGCATCTACTTTTTGGAACAATGTTTTGTTATGTCACACCAACGGGGGACGTCCTGCCGAGGGTATCGTGAATATTCTTAATGGAAGCCTATATACCTTGTGATACATAATTTTAAAGGTAATAGCTTACTGAATTGAATGCCACAAACCGCATCTCAAAGGAATTATTCTATCAGAAATAGAGCATTTTTAGTATTGAAAATTTACTGATGTTCAACAATGTAATTTTAACATGGTTCTTGCCACAAAATGTGTTACACTAATTTTTTAGCATTTTTTAAATGTTCAATTAAAATAAAATAAACAATTTATTTTTAAGCTGGTTCTATTAGCACAAATTTGCCAGTTTTTATTACAGTACAATTATGGTAATACTTATGTTATTGATTTCTTATTACAAATAAAAAATAATGTATGCTGTTAGAAAAGTCTTACAACAAACGTTTTTACCTGCATTTGGTGTCAAAGCAATTGTTCGAACTGTGTTCCTTCTACGGTTTGACAATTGAGCCAATCTTGTGTAAAATGATTCGACAGAGTTGCCTAACATTTCTTCAGTTATCAAAGCAATCTCCTCTATAATCCTGTTTCTTAGGTCTTCCAAATTATGAGGCTTTCTTCTATAAACATTGGATTTTAAATGAACCCATAGGAAATAATCGATGGGTGACAAATCCGGAGATCTTGGAGGCCATTCGATTTCTCCTCTTCGGCCAATCCATTTATGAGGAAACCTTAAATCCAAATACTCTCTTACCTGTCTCCCATAATGGGTGGAGCACCATCCTGCTGAAACCATACATTATCAAAGTATTCTCCTGATGCAATTTGAATAGCTGGGATTATTTCATTTTGGAGCATATTGTAGTAAAAGTTCGGCATTTAAATTTCCATTGATGAAAAAGGGTCCAACAATTTTGTTACCTAAAATTCCACACCATACGTTCAGTTTTTGTGGTTGCTGTGAATGGGACTAAGTAATCCAATGTGGGTTTTCACTAGCCCAGTAACGGCAATTGTGCCTGTTAACATTGCCATTTTAGGAAAAAAGTTGCCTCATCAGAAAATAGTATGTTGGTCAGAAAATCTCTATTGTCATCACATTTGCGCATCACAAGTTCACAAAACCCAACTCTTCTGTCGTAATCATCCTCACTTAACTGTTGGACTAAATGAACTTTTTAAATGGTTTGTATTTATTAATTTTCAAAATCTTACTCACAGACATAGGGTGCATATCATGTTGCTGTGCAGCTTTTCTGAGCGATGTATGTGGGTCTTCAATAAATGCTTGCAAAACATCTAGTGCATGTTCTTCATCTGTTGCAGATTGTATCCTACCCGACTTTGGCCGATTACGTACACTCCCTGTCATTTCAAAACGCTCAATAGTTTTTTGATATTGTCGAAACACTTATGGGATTCCTTTCTGGGAAAGTGTCATTAAACAAATTACAAACTTCCCGATAAGATCTTTGACGATCGCCATATCCTCGCATCATCAACAGAGTAATTCGTTCTCTTTCAGACAATTCCATTAAAATGCCAAATAAAAACTGAACTACTGTAATTAGATAACTTGTTGACAGCAATGCTTCAGGGACACTGATTAACTCGACAGGAATGATGTGACCTTTGTTCCATTTGTAATTCCCAAGCTTAGACCTGTCTAGTGAAAGCTCCATGCTCAACAAACTGAAACCTGTAGACCAGATGATTAATAACACAATAATGTTTCTCATAGGCTAGTGACCTTTGTCTCTTTAAACCTTCCTGCTGACTGGAAAACACCAAGTACAGATTCATAAGTAATCAGAGAAAGTGACTCATAAGTTTTATTCATTGTAATAAAAAACTGGTAAATTTGTACTAATGAAACCAGCTTAAAAATAAATTGTTTATTTTATTTTAATTGAACATTTAAAAAATGCTAAAAAATTAGTGTAACACATTTTGTGGCAAGAACCATGTTAAAATTACATTGTTGAACATCAGTAAATTTTTCAATACTAAAAATGCTCTATTTTCTGATAGAATAATTCCTTTGAGATGCGGTTTGTGGCATTCAATTCAGTAAGCTATTACCTTTAAAATTATGTATCACAAGGTATAGGCTTCCATTAAGAATATTCACGATACCCTCGGCAGGACGTCCCCCGTTGGTGTGACATAACAAAACATTGTTTCCAAAAAGTAGATGCCCAATCTCTATCACGATTGTAAGAGGTTTCAAATTTATATTTAAATTATTAAAGGATATATTTGGGTGTTTCCAGACATAATATACACCCTGTATTTGTAGCCAACGTAAGATAGTAATTATGATATCTGCATTACTCTTCTGATCAAGCATGAGCATGGTTTATATTAAATAAATATTGCAGTTAAAGGTGAATTTTTACGTCAAATTTGAATTGTATTATCTGGATAGTAAAGTCTATGTTTAACAGTGATTGCAAAAACAGTTTAAACAAAATTTGTCGTTTCTCTTAAGCTTACTCTATGCTTTAAAACTATAAGTGTAATATATGTTTACAAAGAACAGCTGATTAAAAATTTGAAAAGACGTTAACATATGTTTGCTGCAATGCATTTCTTATGGGTATTTCTGTAACCAGTGGGGCGGAATCCTGAATCGGGAAAGGGATGGGCATAGCTTATAAACCTTCTCCGTGGAAAAATACATATACGTACAAATTTTCATCATGATCGGTCCAATAGTTCACGATTCCATAAAGGACAAACATACAAACATTCATTTTTATATATATAGATTATTGATCATTGGTGCAATCTGAATTTAAAATTAGGCAATGACGTGTTCTATGTAACCTGCATTACACTACTGACTAAGCACTTTTGTATAAATTTTAAATGTAAACAAATGTTTCTGCCTCTTTGATGAACTTCAGCTGAAAGTATTAACACCTATTAAGTATCAGTTCGTTTTGTGTTATGTGTTGTAACGCAGTCTGTCGGATCCAATATAAAACACTCTAACATCAACAACGATTTATAATTAAAAAATTAATTAAATAAACTATTAAATTGGACCAAATTTACTCTAGTATGTATGCCTATGTTACTTCCAGGAACGTGTAGAATCACTGTACAAAATTTCACTGTGTTTCGTGCATTGGTTCCAGAGTTATAACGGAACATACAAACAAACATTCGCATTTATATATATATATATATATATATATATATATATATATATATATATATATATATATATATAAGATAAAAAAGTTAATGAGGATTAAAAATTAGTATACATTGTAATCGCACTATCTTCAGTAAGATCTATCCTTTGAATTGTGGTGTAATAATCGCTAAAGCTGAGATCTAAATTGGTTTGGGTGACGAGAGATGGTAAATATGAATCCGTGATTTCTGAACAGTATGTTACCTGCAAATCATGATCCTGGCCCTGGTCCTCGTTGACTGTTAGGTAATGATTACAGTCTACGCTGCGAATTTGAGACTTCTTACTAAAATATTGAACATAATAAAACAACTAATGTCTTTTCTTTTCCCCGTTTACCTGGATATGATTAACTTCCATAATAATATCTTAGTTACGTATTTTTCATGTGTTTTCTAGTTACTATCTTCAATTGTGGCTTCACCTCACGTCTAATACCTAACATTCAACCTTATTAATGTTATGTGACTATACCACCTATATGAGTGAAACTTTAACATAAAGACAAACATTTAATTAAAACTTTATTTTAAAGATAAGTTCCTTTATTCAGTTTAGAGTATGTGTAAATATATTGCTGTAAAGACCCACTAATTAGGCATCATTTCCGATATGAACGTTTAACGCTTTTGCTAATTTGGTTACTTAAAAACCCCTTATGTGTATTTTACAGGCTTTTGCTTTGCCGTACCGTATTATCAATCATTACTATTTAAATTTCAGTTCATTTCAAGTTTATATTATAAATTTATGATCTTGACCCAAACATGCAGACAGTATCCAAAGAAGTTTATAAATCCTTTAGGGATTTCAGAAATCCAATATTAATGATAACCAACAATGTCAAATTTAAGCAGAACTTAGACAAACCACACACATCAAAAAAGGTAAGCAGTAGCACAATTACCAAATAAGCATGTATGGAATTAATCAATTATACGTATAAGGAACACTTGCCCTACTACACAGATGGTTCCAATCCATATCCGGGACAGGTGCAGCTTACTATGTACCATAGCTTTATATCAATGGTAAGTTTTTATTGGGAAAACAATTTTCCATTTGCCAGCTAAACTCCTGGCCATTTTAAAAGCAATACAAACCTTAAGGTCAATATAACAGCAAAATATAGTAATCCTCACTGACTCACAAGCAGCTATACAAGCACTTAGTAATGTTTATAATAGATACAAAGGAGAAGGTATCCCAGTGAGTATTATCCATGAAGTTATTGAAAGTGGTAAAAATGAAACTTCAGAGGATCCCAGGACACACAGGTATTTACTATAATGAACATGTAGATAACCTAGCCAAAGACGTCATAAATAACGGCAGTAAGGTAACAAATATTTACATTCCACCAGATGACTTCAAAGCCTACCAACGGAGAGAATCGGCTGCAGCACAGGAACAGGTGTACAAACTTTCACAAAAAGTGCAATGGTACAAGCAAATTCACAAAACGACGGCCCGTAATCGATGGTATGACATTACAGACTTCAAGAGACGGGAAGTGGTAACCATTATTAGATTAAGATTTGGACCTGCCAGGGTAAATTCTACACTATATAACATTAAAAATTATTTCACAACTTTATGTCTAAGCTGCACGCAAGGCCAACGGGAAACATTCGATCACATAATGCTACAGTTCCCAGGTTACGAGTTTGCAGAGATCCGTGTTTCAAGGTAATTAAAAATTTAACAAAATAACCTAGTGTAAATGAAATATATTTAATGAAATTAGAAGAAACAAAAGTATACAAATAAATAAACAGATATCTCATGACCTTAAACAAACTCATTTAAATGAAAATCAGCATAACGAAAACATTTATTTACAGATTAAGTATATTAGCTATACATAGAGCAAAATATTTCCGTGGTCAATTTGTCGGATTAGGAATGCCTGAAGGACCCCTGGCGAGAAGATTCCTAAAATACCTAAAATCCAAGAATAGAATCCTGTAACGACCCCACTATTATTTATTAACAAATACAAAAAGAGTAGGTGCTACACAAATATATATATATATATATATATATATATATATATATATATATATATAATATATATATATATATATGTCCAAACCACTGATCTTAAAACCAATTAAACAAGACAATAAATCTCAAGAGTATCACAGTTCGTATGACAGAAGTTTAATAAAACCAAAACAGTGAACTATGAGGCTGCATGGGGAAAAAACTCGAAACTTTTATAAATAAACAGAAACAAAATTAAAAAAAATATATTCTCCGAGCCACTGAGGCCTGAGCGTGGCTGAGGTGTACAGCTTGTCACTCGGTGCCTCTCCCTGGACTTCGTAGTGGCTGAAACCTGTGTTGATAGAATCACATATATCCACCATATGTGAGCCGTCTGGACCCACAGCGTCCTGCGTACGTCAGCCCTTAATATTATTTAAGATTGGGGAAGGGAGGCTCCAATTGTCCCGTGATAATATCTTGGATAAATTCCGTGACAGAGAGATCTATAACTTTATCCTATCCTATTATACCCATTTCCATTAATTTCAATGAATTTCATTACAATCTATATTTCATAAATTTAGAAAAATATTTTGCAAAATGACTGCTAAGTTTAATATTATCTTTTCAACATGAATAAACGTATTTTAGAACCCGTACTGTGTTTATTTTACATTTTATTTGTTATAGGATAAAAAATACTTCTAAATTGTCTGAAATTGAAGATGTGCCATTTTATTTTCATAAACTAGAAGTACTTTTTACTTCTCCAATCATTATTTTATTTTTAGTTAACTTACATATGTAATTATAATTTGGAACTATAGTATGTCCTCATTTACTTCATGCTCTATAACAGGAGTTTGTTGGAAAGTCAAATTACCTCTAAAGAAGATCTTTGCACAATTACATACCTTTTAAAATTGGTGTGTCTTTCAAAGAATGATAATTGTTTATATTGCTATAAAGAGGGTGGCCAAATATAATAGTCATTCAGATTTCTTAAGTTATAATTTTTATAATTTACGCAAAAAGCATATGCATTAATTAAATTGTAGTAGTATGTTGTATTCCTTCCTAGGTTGTTGGATGAGCGTTAGAGAAGCCTATCACTCGTGAAGCTGGAAGAAATTCATTTCTGTCTATTTTCCTGTGTGTACGTTGCATTGTCTCTCGGTCTATCCGTCTGTTTGTCTGTATGTTATCTTGAAAAAAAAAAAATTGACATAGACATATATTTTATAAAGGAATTCATCTCTATATAGTCAATGACAAAATCGCTAATGGTGTATGTCTCTCCATTGGATTGTAGTGAGCATTTATAATTTCTTTTACATGGTTCTTATGTGTAATCATGGCGGAAACTATAAAAGAACAGAATACATATATTTTTAAACTAGCTAAAAACAAATGTATGACATCGTAAGATGTGACATATGAACAGATGCACTTTATTCATAAAGTAAAATAAAAACATAATAGGTAGAAAAGTTAATGTTAAAAGTACGTGACATGATTTTGTTGCTAACTTTTGCATTGTAGACCTTAATAGCTGACCAAAACCTGTATTATTTGAAAATTACTAAAAAGTAACTCAATGGAAAAATGTCAATGTACCTTGCGGCATGTTATCTCGAAAAGGATTATCTCTAGAATTATGAATTCCTAATTTATAAATAGTTTCTACACAGAGAAGAACAGTTCTATGACGGTGCATGTCCGACCATGGAATTGAGCTGAGCGTTATTGTAGCCTGTTAAAGAGCTAGAGCAATTACATCTCAACAATTACGTAAACCATAAACATTAATTATTGCATGAAACTTCAGTGAAGCGTGTAACGTGACATGGTGTATAACATTATAATCATAGTCATTGTGGAATAACACATTTGCAATGACTAGAGGTTTCCTGAGAATTTCAACACTGAGAGCTGTTCATGTTGTATACAGTTATATGTTATCAGTACCTTTCTTGAAGTACATGGTCGATGCAGTTTATATTTCGAGTAAATTTAACCATAGGGTATATATTAGTACCCGAATCTAGTTGTATATTTTAATTTGCAGGAAAGCAAAAATTTCAAATTTGTACAACTAAATAGTTGCTTAAAAACTAACCATTTTTCATAACAGTAGGTTAGGTTTCCTGGATCTGGTAACTGTGAGTTTTGGACACCCTGTTTCAGGTTTGAGCTATGGCAAATTCCAGGTCTTTACAAAACCATGAGATCTTCTGCGCAATGCTTAGATACTCCAATCCCTCCTCACTACCCCTAAGAAAACCAAAGGATCCTAACTGACTACATTAATCACTGACCTGAAATACATGACAAGGTAATTTAAAGTTAAATTCTTTGGCGGATTCCAAGATTGATTAATATTGACATTTTATTAACAGTGTTAAAAAGACGCTTAAAAAAGGCATATGATAATGGTTTATTCCTACAGTCTTCTTAAATTTTAAATTTTCTGCTGATAAATCTTTCACCGCAATGGTTCATTCTAGTTTGCTATGTAACAAATAACATAGTTATTAGTCACAATAAAATTTAAAGAGCGATTTGGAAATATAAGCATTTGTTTTTACTTTACCATGTTAAAATAGACTATATGTTATATCTTGTGCTGTGAGAGAGAACTCTGGTGTTAAATTCAATAACTACGTGAAGTCCTCGAACATTATAGACAATATATCTCTGAAAACTGGTGAACAAAGATTTAGAAAAGTATTAAATGTAATAAATAAACGTACTTTAAGTAGATGTTTCCTTTTTAAAAAGCAAACACAAAACATTTTTAAGTCAAGGTCAATATTTATATTACTTGAGATTGCCAGAAAAATGTCTGATAGATATTTTTATGAAATAGTTTCTCCAATTCTTCCCACACGCAGATGTCTACGACGAGGACACGTGCGAAATGATTGAAAACTTCCTGCAGGAATACCAAACCTGACGAAGACGACCTACTGCCCACTCTTACTACACTTGAAGTGCAAGACCACATTCGCCGCCTTCGCCCGAAAAAGGCCCCTGGCCCGGACTCCTTAGGAACTCCAGCAATGAAGAACCTGCCGGCTTGGGTGATCGTCACGATCACCT
Source organism: Homalodisca vitripennis (assembly GCF_021130785.1). Taxonomy (NCBI): domain Eukaryota; kingdom Metazoa; phylum Arthropoda; class Insecta; order Hemiptera; family Cicadellidae; genus Homalodisca; species Homalodisca vitripennis. Next base: position 104,514 of record NW_025776981.1, read on the forward strand.
GCATATTCAACCCATGCCTACGCCTGGCTCACTTCCCGACCACCTGGAAGGTTGCCAAGGTGATCATGATACCCAAGCCCGGCAAGGACCCTCTCTTCCCGGAGAACCACAGGCCGATCTCCCTCCTGCCTGTGCTCTCCAAGATTCTAGAGAAGATCGTCTTGGCGAGATTCCCCTGAGGAGTTTCTTTACGTCTATCAGGACAGAATAATTCGGCTTCCGCACCGGCCACTCCACCAACCTTCAGCTTCGCAGAGTCCTGAACAACATCACCGGAGCTGTAGGAAGGAAGCACCACTCCACTTCGGTCCTGATAGACGTGAGCAAAGCCTTCGACAAGTTGTGGCACGAGGGACTGTTTTTCAAGCTGTCATCGTCTCCATTGCCTGGCAGGATTTTCCGGCTGCTCCGCAGCTATCTCCACCTCTGGACCTCCACGACCCGCCCAGTGACATCTGGTGTGCCATAGGGATCAGTCCTCGGCCCGATCCTGTACCTGTGGTACACAAACGACTTTCCGGTCGCTCCGAGAGTGCAGCTCTCCCTGTACGCGGACGATGCGCTTCTCACGGTCACTTCTGCTAATCTGAGGATGACTGGGTTCTACATCCAGCGGCAGCTGCACCTACTGGAGCCCTGGTTGACCAAGTGGAGGAACAAGGTCAATGTTGACAAATGTGAAGCCATAAACTTCACGAGGACAAGGAGACAAGCGGACGGCCGTCACCTGTCACTCAACGGTAACGACATACCGTGGAAGACTTCAGTCAAGTACCTGGGGGTACTCCTGGACTCCAAGCTGACCTTCACACCTCAAGTCAAGAGGATGTGTGGCTAAGCGAGGAAGGGCTTCGGCAGCATCGGCTCCCTGCTCAACTCCACGAAGCTACCGACCAGGACGAAGGTCCTGCTCTACACGGCTCTGATACGACCAGTGCTCACATATGCGGCCCCAGCGAGGTACCACCTCACCTGCAAGACCGCAAGGAGGCAGATGCAGAGGCTTCGTCCAACGTCCCTACCATCAGGAGCTTTGTAGAAGGCCTGACATCGAGCCTTGAGGAAGCTGCAGAGTCCTCACCGTGGGATCACATCCGTGAGCTTCGCGCCCAGGAGGTCCCCCAACTGCGTCTTCCCATGGAATGACTGATGAGATCGACTACAATTTCAACTGCACCACCACGACACTTCACCCCATTGACAGGTACAAAAGCTACTAGGGCTTTGACCCTCGAGATACAAGGCAAAAGCCTAACCGGCAGAGGCCTTGAAAGATGTGGGGGATCTACCCCCCCACAGTCACAGCGACTTGACTTGACTTGCCTAACATCTAGGTTCTGTGACAGCAATAATTGTAAACTGATTCTTTCTGTACACTTACAATACTGAAGGGATTTAAAACAAAAAATCACAAGTTCTTTCAGTTTGTCTACGAAACATACGAAAGTTATTAGTTGGTAAAGATAAAAAAAGAAAATAAACTCTTAGTAAAATTCAATAACATTTAAATCCTGCTGATTTTAAACCTATTAAAATCACATAGGGACTTTTCAAATGTTTTGCTGTGATCAATAATCGCAAAGCCAGAATGTAAATTGCTTTGTGCATGAAGAATAGTTAAAGAAAAAACTTTAAATTGTAAATAAATATCTTATCTATAAGTCTTGTCTCAAAAACTATGGTTAGTTGTACCGATGTAGCTTCAACTTGGTGCAGTTCTAGGAAGGAACTGACATCAAGATGTAAAAGAACCTGCTGGAGACGTCTCTCAGACACATTTATTTAAATTATTCTCTTGGTAATCCTTATACTTTTTATCAGATATTTTTGAACGGGTGTCTAAATATTTGGATGTTTTATAGAAAATAATTGTTTACTAATACTTTTTGTAGTATTAGAGTACTTGAAGAATTTAAAACCATTCATCACACAAGTTCATTCGGTTTATCTTCTCTTTTATTTCAAATATAGGATCGATAAAGTATGATGTAGATCGTGAATTATGTTTTAAAGGAGCTGTATGAGGAAATAAAAACATTTTGAATAGAATATCTATGTTGAATTCCCCATTTACCGATGTAATTAAATGTTTTTGTTGTTATCTTAGGGCAAGAAGCTTAGTACACTGTATCTAGTCCTATAGGAGTGCGCCGCTTCCGGAGTGAATATGGATATTCTAGATGGGTAAGGTTATGGGAACCGCTGCCTCCTGTCGAGGTTCACAAGGATAAATTTAGAGCACTAATCTTAAGCTATGTCTCCTCGTAAGAAGGAAAAGCCAGCTCTGAACTAGCCTCTTCAATCAAAGTAGGTCCTTTGACTTTTAGGGGACGAACTCTACGACCTCCAACAGTCATATCCCACAGTAGACTAGACCTATCAAATTATCATTGCGTTTCCAGAATCTCGAAAATAAAAAAAAATAATACCAAACCAATACCAAATTATACCAATTAATACCAAAATTAATAACCTAATCCAAAATTCATAGCGTCATTTGATATTTTGTAGCAAACCGTTAAGCTGATTATACATTTACGTTTTGTGTACAGAAAGATTTATGAACAGTCCTAATCGCAAATTTAACAGAAAACGTACCATTGCTTTTATGGAGAACGTAACAGTTGCATTTACTTTGCATAGTAATCATCCTAATACAAGATATAAGAGGAATAAAAACATCAACAAACATTAAATTACTGTTATTTTTGGATGACGTTATTATTTTTATTAATGAAAAAATATTATTTATCTACACTAATATTATAAAGAAGAAAACTTTGTTTGTATGTTTGTTTGTTGTAACTTTGTTTGGGAAAAAATAGGGTTCCGTAAGATATTTTGGTTTTTGGACAAAAGATGGAAAAAGCAACCAGAGAATTTACTTTTTTGCATACGCTGCCTAAACTATAATATATAGAAACATAAAATGTTCCAATTAATTGTAGATCTTATAAATATCTACAAAAAGTCCGCGACACTCTATATCTATCAATGTCGAATAAGGTACAACAAACTTTTTTTATTTAAAAATCTTGAATTTTTTGGACTACATTTAAACGCGTTTATTTTACTAATGCCATTAATCCTTGTAAGAATAAATTATCTCATCATTAAGTATAGTTTATGTAGGTAATATTTGGTCTTTGCATGATTAAAATTGGACCTTTGGTTTTGAAGTTATGGCGAAATTAAAATATTACCATTTCTCCTGCACGGCCCGCTGCGAAGTGGACGCAGTGCACTACCCCCAGGAAGTTTTAAATTCTTTGAACCCCGCTGGGCTACCACCTCATGAACTGTCGTTAAAATTTGGCACGCCGATAATGCTTCTCAGAAATTTAGGCCTCCCCCCCAACATGTGTAATGGCCCCGAGACTTCTTATAAAAGGAGCTAAAAGGTAATATAATAGTAGCGAAGATTATCACCGGCCCTGCAGCTGGTGAATTAACTCATATACCAAGAATACCTATGATAACATCTCATTTGCCTATACCCTTCAAAAGGCTCCAATTTCCAGTAAAAATTTCTTTCGAACTAACGATAAACAAATCCAAGGGCCAAACATTCAAATTAGTTGGTATTGATTTACGAAAAGAATGTTTTACGCATGGGCAACTTTACGTTGCCCTATCACGGGTCAGGGCTCCCGACCATCAGTACATATTTCTACCTGAAAATAATTAACTTCAAAGGTTGTTTATAGAGAAGCTCTACATTAATCGCTTTAGTTATCTATCCTAAAACAACGGGTTGCACTCCGGACTGCCGACAGAAGTGAAAACTTAGTATTTATTACATTTAAATATTTTTATCATTAACAACTTTAACATCCACAGAAAGGCAATCTGGGATAATAACTGCGTCGTCGATGTTAGTATCGGTGTCTGTGAATTGACCTGGGAATCATTTTGCTGACCGTGTCATTCCTGGGTAGGCTTATTGCAGCTGTAACCGACATCCACGCGGGCGGAGCGGCGGGCGATCGCTTTTTGTAGTAATATCATCGTATACTTTTAGCTATCAGTAACTGTACAGAAGTTTTGATGAATAAAAAAACCTTAATTTTTCGGGTTTTGTTATGTTTATCTTCCTTCATTGTTTACAGCGCTCCATGCTTTTACTACTCATACACTACATCCTCACATACTTACAAGAAGTTATAAATAAAGTAAAATCGTAATACATCATAAAAGACGCTAACGAAGTAGCGGGAGGGTCACTAGTTTCTAATAATTTACGTATACACTGTTATAGTAATTTATTCTGTAAATAATTTTGTCGATAAAACTAGGATTTTAAACTACTTACTTTGCAAGCCAAGAGATAATGAGAGAAACTATGATCTATAAACAATAAAAATAACTCACTGTTGGTCCTGGTCCTATTCCTCTCTCTGAGCCTCACATCGTGTTCCTTGTTCACTGGTTGTCCGAGGTCCTGTTATTAGAATGACTTGAATATAATATTTAAACACGTACCGAAAAAATAAACCCTGAATTATTATTTCCTTGTTTCCATGGATATAAGTTTATTTATATATGTATTTCTGTTGGAAACCTATCAGCTGGATGATTTTAATATAATTGTCCATATCTATTGCCACGCAAGTGCCGTAGTTTAATAATGCTAGAAACACCATCATAAGATTTCTTTGCATTTCACTTTCAGTGAAAGGGCCAAGCATTTACAAATATTGCAAACAGCCTAGAGTTTCGTAAAAATTTATTAAATTTTCTACCTAAAATTGTGATTGATTGTCCGCTAAAATTAGTTTTGATACGTAAATAGCTACAGTAATAAAATGAGATATAAAGATGTAAAAAATATCAAGCGAAATTTTTATCAAAGATACATATTTGTTTCGTTAAAAACATTAAGATCCAACCTTCCGCCACGTACATCATAGTGATATCACAGTCCGCTAACGATATGGAAAGACAAAATTAGCCACTTTCAGCCAAGTATTGTCAAACATTCCAGTGTATATATTTTTTTATGAAGGGTGACCTATGATACTTAAAATCTGTAAATTATTCTTTTTAAAATCCACTAGTTTACTTATTTCGTCCTTCATTCTGATCTTGATCATAAAACGTTCTCAGAGAGTCCCAGTCAAACAGCTGAGCATGTAGTATGTGTTTTATTACTACACAGCCTGGCAGCTACAAAGTGAACTAGCTTTTAATTGAATACTTCTATTACATGAAGGATTTTGTTGTAACTCTTTTTTAAATACAAAAAGGGTTTTAAAATATGACAATTAGTACAGAATATTTTGTCTTGAACAAGTCAAGGACGTAGCCTGGCACAAGTTTGGGTGGGGGGGTGCAGACAACTGATATTTTGCCGGAGTCGACATAGAGTAAAGGCCTAATTTTGTTTCATAAAATAATATTGACCCGTTTGTTTGTTGAAAACGATGTTTCAGCAGTGCATGTCAGTAATAATGAATTATTAAGTAATAAAAATCGAGTACTAATTAACTAAAAGTTTTGTTTCAATTGAAAATTTGGGGGTACGGATCCCTAGGGGTACCTTTGCTGGACACGTTCTTGGTTCAACTTATTAATAGTGATGTCTTATTACTAAATTTGAAAAAATGTATAACTCAAAAAAAAAATATAATTATTTATCAAGAAAACATGTAAATAAATTAAAAAAAGTAAATATAAAAGAAGTTCATTTGGCAAACCGCTACACCTTCTATCATTTTATTACACTTTTATAATTCAAATGAATACATATTACATATATAGGTTCAAACATCTATACATAATTCATCACATACGTATGTAGAGTTATTTGTTGAATTTTAAACGCTTTAGTCAGTAACGCAGGGTGTAACCCGGACGTGAAATAAAGAACTGCTCCGTCCGTTGTAGTTAACTGAGGTTGGATTGTTTATTTGTAAACGGTATCCTAACTTGAGAAGCTGATTTGATGTTACTGAAATAACGTTTACAAAGTAGTTTACAGGAATATAATTTTTAGCCAGGTTTTTTCTCGTATACGCAAAATATTTGCAGAAGTATATAACTTAGCCTACGAAATATAGCCTACATTTAAATCAAATATAGCCTATTGCCTATGCTTCATTGAATACTTGAAAGAAACGCATTGACGCAAAGAAAGGTATTTTTAATCCAATTTCCAAGATAAATTTGCTGAAAACGGAGGATATATCTATTTCCTGGAGAGAATTTATACTTTAACCATACTTTGGACATGTTTTGGTCTAATGGGTTCACGATTCAGATCTAAGCCACTTTCTGCGGAAGGTTTACCGTATTACAACATGATTTAGAGGCTCGTGTTATTCTTTTTTTTCTGTGTTTGTAGCCCAGATGGGAAGTCGCGAGTGAGAAGCAGGATTTTAACGAAAAAAAGTTCCCTTGGGCTTAGGATGCTCCCTCTCGCCACCCGTCTCTCTGTTGTCACAGTCTCTAGATCACACTGGGATGAAGGTGTAGGGTTATTGATGGTAGTAATATAATTGATTTGCTTTAAAAATAGTTTTTACTGTTCTCGAAATGGTGTAGATTGAATTGGCATTTCACTGTAGACTTCATGGGTAATGCTTGTTAGCTTAAAAGTTAGACTCATACAATGTAAGAAATGGGAAATTATCACAACTATTTTCTGATGTTATTGGGATATGTTACGTGTCATGTAACAGGCTTCGTTGAGTTGGCATGCACTATTTTACTCTGCAGTTTATTTATTTCATTTTCGATATATCATGCGGAGAGATAATCAGAAAAAACAATCATACAGATCAGAAATTTTTACATCTTACGGAGGCAGAAGAAAGATCGAGTGAGCTTAATAAGTGATAGGTTTCTGTGACGCTTCCATAGTTGGACATGCACCATCATTTGTCTATGTAGAAATTCCTTGCATGTTTTTATGTATACCAGTTTTCTGGTAAGCAGGCTTCGATACCACAATGCAAGAATACGATAGATATAGTTATATATTGTCACCAACATTCTACATTGACTGCCACATATTATAATTAATATTTACTCTGCCAAATAAAAGTTTTTACTTCTTAAAACCTTACAGCATAGTACTCAGTTTGATTAAATATTCATGTAGTCTACTATTTTCTCATTTCCATCATAGTTACCTATAACTAATTTGCAAAAGAATTCGGTGACGCTCATTCCAAGTCCCATCGGTTAACATACAGTAATATCAAACGCATTGTTCCACAAATAAAAATTAAGCTTCATGCAAATTTTCAAGTCTATAGGTCGGTTCGTTTTCGGTATATATTGTGCCGACTGACAGACAGACAAAATTAAAATATTTCAAGCCTCAGGAGTGATATGTTTCGATAACGCTCAGCGAATTACTTATTTTTTTAATATAACAAACTTAAAATAAGTGGAATACAGTGTGACAAATATAAAGACGCAGAGCGTCGTGGGTACCACATCCTAAATAGCAAAATTATCGCACTTATCAGTTAAGTTAAGTAGGTAAAGTTTTAAACTTTACATTTTTGTCAATTGTGTCGTATAAATTATATCATTATCGATTATTAGTGGAATTAAGGGCGTAAACTTTTTTAAGGATTTTAAGATTAAACATTTTAATTTGAAGTACAATGGACATCACCTGTAATAATAAGCTAAGCACTGAAATTAATTTTAAGAATTAAATGTCACAAAATATTTATTTGTTGTAAGCTTTATAATGTTTTCAATTGATAAAGATTGTTACGTTTTCTAATAACTATTTTAAAGCAATACAAAAATGGAAATAAACTTAGGCTAATATGCTTTGAAGTCATTATGGCGAGTTACTGTATCTTCATCATCGAAGTCGTTACGTTTTTCAATAACATTAACGAATGCAACGTTTTCATTAATTAGGAATAAAATCTGACAATGACCTTTGTCGAGGAGGACAAATTACTGTGTATTTAATATATTGTGTTTTTTTTCTACGAATTTAAAAGAATGCAATCACATCCTCATGTTTCCAATACGAAATGTTCGAGGCTCTTTAAAGATCTAGTTTGCAAATGTACACTATTTTAATTAAAAGCTAATTGAGTTTTACAATTGTATGTATAAATTAATTATTATAGTGCAACACAATATAGCACTCATTCATTAACAAGAAAAAAAAATATTGAATAGCAATTTTTCGTAGAATTTTAACATTTTTAAAGTAACAACCAGAGCCTTAGTTACCCCGGTATCTGGGTATAAACTGTAACACTTATAAGGTTAGATAGCTCGTCACTTCATAACAATTATATTAATGGTTCCCATCTGATTAATGCAGGAGGTTGGCTTTCCTGACAAGGTGTGGTGAAAATTACTATCCCGATAAATAATATTATAGTGAAAAGTTTTCTATCA